>NC_082640.1:85659262-85902262 GCF_028023285.1 Balaenoptera ricei | reverse complement strand
AGCCTAGGGTCACAGACCTGTCAGAGCTGATGTTTGTTAGTTCAAGCCCTGCTCTGAGGTGCTCTGTGTCAGCTCTGAGCGACAGGTGTGCTGGGGGTGCTCTGCAATGAGGGCTATGTGCACGGTTCCTGTGTGCCCATCCCTGCCGGGGTACCTGTCCAGGGGAGCTCCATATCCAGGGAGAGGCCTGCCCATGAGAGCCCCGTGAACTGCTGGGTACCTGCCCAGATGAGCTCCATATCCTGGGAGGGGCCTGCCCACGAGAGCCCCGTGGGCTGCTGGGTACCTACCCAGGTGAGCTCCATATCCTGGGAGGGGCCTGACCATGAGAGCCCCGTGGGCTGCTGGGTACCTGCCCAGGTGAGCTCCATATCCTGGGAAGGGCCTGCCCACGAGAGCCCCGTGGGCTGCTGGGTACCTACCCAGGTGAGCACCATATCTTGGGAGGGGCCTGACCATGAGAGCCCCGTGGGCTGCTGCATACCTGCCCAGGTGAGTTCCATATCCTGGGAGGGGCCTGACCATGAGAGCCCCGTGGGCTGCTGGGTACCTGCCCAGGTGAGCTCCATATCCTGGGAGGGGCCTGACCATGAGAGCCCCGTGGGCTGCTGGGTACCTGCACAGGTGAGCACCATATCTTGGGAGGGGCCTGACCATGAGAGCCCCGTGGGCTGCTGCGTACCTGCCCAGGTGAGTTCCATATCCTGGGAGGGGCCTGACCATGAGAGCCCCGTGGGCTGCTGGGGACATGGTAAAGGACGCCAGGACAGTCAGTGAAGCCACAGAGGATATACATCCAGTAGTTCCTAATTCCTATACCCTGCTGGTCATTCTACCATCCACCAGGACATGGTATTCTGTATTAGACTTCAATGATGCCTTCTTCTGTATTCCATTAGTCCCAGAGTCACAAGAAATTTTGGCTATGAGTGGCAGGACTCAACGTACAAAAAAAAAAACAATACTGCTGGGCCGTCCTGCCCCAGGGGTTCAAAAATTCCCACACCATCTTTGGGGAAACGTTAGCTAAAGCCCTAAAAGATCTACCTCGGGAGAAGGGAACCCTCCTTCAATATGCAGACGATATTCTGATCGCCAGCCCTACTAAGGAGGCCTCTGGACTACCTAGCCAATAAAAGATAGAAGGTGTCCAAGAAAAAAGCTCAAATATCACAGACTAAGGTGACCTGCCTGGGCTTCATTCTCACAGAAGATCGGAGAAGCCCATCCCAGGAAAGGGAAGAAGCCATTTGCAGCCTCACCCTTCCTAAAACTAGAAGACAGCTTAGGGGTTCCTGGGGAGACCGGGGTTTGCTGCATCTGGATCCCTAACTACAGTCTAATAACTGGGCCTCTATCTGAAACACTGAAAGGAAAAGATGATGATCCTTTTGAATAGAATCCAGAAGCGGCCTTTCAAGAAAGGAAAGAGCAGTCAATTCAGACCCTTGCCCTGGACCTCCCTAATTTAGCTAAACCCTTTGACCTTTACATTCCTGGTCGAAGGCGAATCGCCCTTGGAGTATTAGTGCAAAAACTGGGACCACTTGAAATGGAACAACGCAAGAATGCCCTCCAGGCATTGGCCAGCCACCCCATCCGACCAGGATACTGGGGGTATCTAAAAACCTGGAAATGAGCAGCCCGCAAGGCCAGCTCCCTCCTAAGGGAAAAGGACGCCACTTGGTGTTCCTAACCACCCACCATGCCCTGAAGTTGCAGGGATCGCTCCGTGGGCACAATGACCTCGAGTGAGGAGGCCCTCCAACTCCAACCTCCAGAGAGACAACCTGGGGCAACGGGCCCCCATGACGACTCGTGTGACCATCACTTGACCTGGAGCTTCTCTCAGAAAACCACAAGAGTGTGCCCCAAAAGAACAGACTATTGCTTGCAGGACTTACTGCACCCAGAGCGGAGCTAATAAACTTGGCAGGGGAACCCTAAATAACGCTGCCACCATAGAAAAGCCTACAGAAACCACTGTGATGGCGACCAATGAGACCAGCTGGACTCCTGGCTAATTCAAAAGGCCGTTGACTGAGTGGCCGTCATGGTCCTGGATCACCACCGGCCCTGGACTGTCTGGGAGTTGAGCAGGCAGGGCTCTGACACCTGGTGCTGTTTGTACGTTGATTCAGTGGCCTAACTGAAGAAAGCACAGACTACTGGTCAGAGCATCTAGGCTGGCAGAAACCGTCAGCCTAAGGGGGCCGAACCAATGTGGAGCAGGGTAAAACCGGCCCCCCCAGCGTCCCTGCGCATCTCTTTCCTGGACCCTTAAAGGTCATTAGAATCTATAAAACTTCCAACGCTGGTGCTCAGGCAGACGAGCAGTGAGGGAGGAGGCCTGGGGACAATCAACCTTACCTGGAGGCTGCTGGGGAGAAGTCCTGCCCCTCCCCCCGGGTATGAGGACACCCAACTCAGCACGAAGCATTTACAGAAGAGGTGTCTGCACCCTCAGGGCCCCAAGAATGTGGAATGGGACAAGAGGCAGAGGAGGGGTTTGTCACCGGCAAAGCCCATTAAAAATTCCTGGGAGATAAAAATAGAATCTGGGCAATAAAATAAAGTCTAACCTTTTTTTCCTTTGTGCTTTTTCTAATTTCACTTGTTCCTAGGTTTCCACAGGCAGAGTTCCCACACCCGGCACTTCAGACCCGATTTCCTAGTGCAAGATGGCTGGGCCGACACCTCAGCTCTCCGGGCCCCGTGCAGACTCCGCCACATAGAGCCTGAGCTCCAGCCAACCCGGCCCTCGAGAGCTCCGCCCCGTCCCTCCCGCTGACGCTGACGGGATCCCTACACAGCAGCCTGGCCCACAGCCCGCGGGGGAGCGCACGCTCTCACCTCTCCATTCTCTAATCAAAATATAAAGTTTTCCTTTGCTTCTGAACCAAACTCAGTCTCGATCTGTTGGCTCCAATGACACTGGGCAGGGGGACCCTTGTTGGGGCCCACTCTGCAGGATCAGTAACAGAATTTGAGAACATTGTAACTTCAAAGAATAGATGCGTGAGCCAAACTGTTATTAACATAGAGCAGTGTATAAGGCTCGTGTAAAATAAGATGTTTCTAACACTTCCATTTGATATTTCCATCACTTTATTATAAGCAAGTTCAGTGGAGGGGTTTGTCGTATTTGTCAGGTCAACATTAGAGAAATGCAGTGATTTCTTTCCAAGGATGTGGATCTACTAATCTTGGCTGAAGGTTCAATCTTGTTTTGAATGATTTTCCGTTGAAAATGATACCTCTCTTTCAGCTCCTGGATTTCTACGAAGTATAAAATCTTATATATTTTATTACCAAAGGGTAAAGGTGGGAGGAGAGATAAATTAACAGTTTCGGATTAACATATACACACTTCTATGTATAAAATATATCATCAACAAGGAACTACTGTATAGCACAGGGAACGATACTCAATATTTTGTAATAACCCCTAAGGGGAAATAATCTGAAAAACAATATATATCTATATCGACATCATGTATCAACTACAGATAAAAAGAAACATAAAGGAGGCCGATGGCGAGCGTTTCTGACCCTGAAGACTTCACTCACCTAAATTACGGACTCTGCTTACGGCCAAAGTCCCTTAATGAACATACATGTACCAGTGGCTTAAAAATTAGCCAGATTGGGGCTTCCCTGGTGGCGCAGTGGTTGAGAGTCTGCCTGCCGATGCAGGGGACACGGGTTCGAGCCCTGGTCTGGGAAGATCCCACGTGCCGCAGAGCGGCTGGGCCCGTGAGCCACAACTACTGAGCCTGCGCATCTGGAGCCTGTGCTCCAAAACAGGAGAGGCCGCGATGGTGAGAGGCCCGCGCACCGCGATGAGGAGTGGCCCCCACTTGCCGCTGCTGGAGGAAGCCCTCCCACAGAGGCGAGGACCCAACACAGCCAATAAATAAATAAATGAATAAATAAATAAATAAAATAAAAAAAAATTCGCCAGATTGGGGTTCGGGGAGACACTGATTTGGAAAAATCCCTGGTGTTCTCCTTACATACATGGGAACTTTCCTACAGCTAAAACATGCCTGTGACACCCAGAAGATGATACACGGTTGGATCAGGAAGATTTTTGAAAAGGCACCTCATCTCTTAATCTCATGGTGGTCGAGTTCACCCCACCAGCCTCTTTCCTAACAATCTCCCCACTTGAGGATGTCAGCACCTTCTATGTCCTGTTGCACAGAGTTGGGAATTTGTCCACAGGATGAAGGGGAAGGAGGAGAAACAATGAGAGACAAGCCCTAGATGTTCGGACAGGCAAAGGTCACTCTAATTTCCAATCAGGAAGAAGAATTAAGCAAAGGCTTAGCCTGCCACCCGAAACCACAGTAGGGTCAGAAGCACACCACCGGTTTTGCGGCCAGCTCCCAAAAAAGCGAGTTGACAAATGAAGCTCAGGAAACTTCAATTCACAAATATGCAGAATTGGGCTTCCCTGGTGGCGCAGTGGTTGAGAATCTGCCTGCTAATGCAGGGGACACGGGTTCGAGCCCTGGTCTGGGAAGATCCCACATGCCACGGAGCAGCTGGGCCCGTGAGCCACAACTACTGAGCCTGCGCATCTGGAGCCTGTGCCCCGCAACGGGAGGGGCCGCGATAGTGAAAGGCCCGCGCACCGCGATGAAGAGCGGTCCCCGCACCGCGATGAAGAGTGGCCCCCACTTGCCGCAACTAGAGAAAGCCCTCGCACGAACCGAAGACCCAGCACAGCCAAAAATAAATAAATAAATAAAAAATAAAAAAAGTAGCTATAAAATTTAAAAAAAAAAAAAAAAAAAAAAAAAAAAGATGGACAAATATGCAGAATTATAAATTATGACTCTCCAAGCAAGCCGGAAATGCAAATCAGCAATACAAAGAAGTCTCACCTCCCATCGGTCAAAGGGGACCATGCTGAAAAAAGTGTAAAAACCAGAAATGCAGGACAGGCCATGGAGAAAAGGGAGCCTTGTTAGGCTGATGGGGGGGATGTAAACTGCCAACGGCCACTCTGTAGAAGTGTATGGTGTTTCCTAAAACATCTAAAAAACACAGCTAGAGAGCATAGGGCACTTACACTCATGGGCGTATAAATTGGGAAATCTAAAAATCAACAAGACACGGGCACCCCAAAGATTAGGGCTGCTCTGTTGACAAGAAACTCCAATTCGGTACACCTTAAATATCCCAGGAAAGAGAAAAATGGATAAAGAAGTTGTGGTACTTAGGTACAATGGAATATCACTCAGCCATGTAATAAATGTTATAAGGCTAGTAGCAGCATGCTGAACTGGATTTACGTACGACGTTTAGAAGTGAAATAAGTCACACAGAAAAAGAAACTTATCATAAGATATCACTTATAGAGGGAATGTAAAAATCGCTACACAGGACATGTACTACAAAACAGAATAGAGCCACACATTTAGAGAACACACCATGGCTGCTTAACGGAAAGGTGAGGTGGAGTGAGGCATAAAACAAGGGTTTGAAATTAGCACAGATAGCGTTCCATAAACCACATATGGAAGAGACAAGCCCTATTCCTTGCTCAGTGAACTGGACTCCAAACACCCTATTCAACGCACAAAAAATATATCTGACTAGTAAGAATCTTAAAACCTATGTATTGATATCTCTCTGTAAGTGAATCAAGTGAGTGTAAAATGGAATAAACACAGCAGTGAAAATCAGCTAAACCCCAGTATAAAAATAAATTTCAAAAGAAAAAAAAACAACAAAGAAATTGAAAGAGAGAGAAATTCTTACAGAGATCGTTCAGGGGCTTTGAAACAACCTGGATTGACGATATCTAGACCCACAGCTGGATTACACATAAGGCTGGAAAATGTTGGGGCTGAGAGGATTGGTGAGATTGGGTGAGCAAACAAAGACACTTTAAAGTACTACTGAGTGGTACCCATTCCATTTGTTCCAAATCTCCAGGTTCAAGGGAATCATCCGACAGCGAAAACATGCATGGGAAACCCAGATGATGATACACCGTGTGATCTGGAAAGGTTTCTAAAATGCACCTCATTTCACATCTCCTGGTGCTCGGGTTCCCCCCATTCAGCTGCTTTACTAACAATCTAACCACTTGGAGAATCAGCACCTTTAACCTATTGTTTCATACAGGTTGCAATTTGTCCTGAGGATGAACGGGATGAGGGGGAACCCATGAGAGACTAGGTCTAGCTGTTGGGACAGGCACACGTCACTCTAATTTCCCATCAGGAAGAAGAATTAACGACAGGCTCAGCCTGCCCCATGGAACCAGAATAGTGCCTGAAGCAATCCTGCGGTTTTGCAGCCAGCTCCCAAAAAAGCGAGTTGAAAAATGTAGTTCAGAGGCACTGTAATTCACAAACTTGCAGAATTATAAATGATAACTCTCGTCCACAAATATATTGAGGGAAGGCAAAGAACAGTATTTGAAAGCAAGGCAGAATTGCAGGAAACAGATTTCAGGAGGAAGATACGAATCGTCTTTAAAGCACATGAAAAGCGGGAAAACGGCGACAATGATGCACTTGGCCAAAAAGGGCGTATGCGTTTTTTCCTGAATATATTTAGGAAAAAACGCATCCGCCCTTTTTGGCCAACCAAGCAACCCGGAAAGGAAAAGTCAGCACTACAAAGAAGTCTCACTTCCAATAGGTCAAAAGGGCCATCCTAAAAAATGTAAGAACCAGACATGCAGGCAGGACAGGCCAGGGAGAAAAGGGAGCCTTGTTAGGCTGATGGGCGGGATGAAAACTGCCAATGGTCACTCGGGTATGGTGTTTCCTGAAACATCGAAAAAACATAGCTAGAGAGCTTAGGGCACTTCCACTCATAGGTGTATATAATGGGAAATATAAAAATCAACAAGACACGGGCACCCCAAAGTTTAGGGCTGCTCTATTTACAAGAACCTACACTTCGGTACACCTTAAATATCCCAGGAAAGAGAAAAATGGATAAATAAGTTGCGGTACATATGTACAATGGAATATCACTCGGCCATGAAATCAACGTCATAAGTCTAGTAGCAGCATGATGAGTGGATTTACGTACGATGTTTCTAAGTGAAATAAGTCACACAGAAAATGGCACTTATCATAAGATATCACTTATACAGGTAATGTAAAAATCGCTACACATGACCTGTAGTACAAAACAGAACGGAGTCACACGTTTCTAAAACACACTATGGCTGCTTAACGGGAAAGGTGAGGTGGGGTGATGCATAAAACAAGGGTTTCAAATTAGCTCAGATACCGTTCCATAAACCCAATATGTAATAGACAAGACCTACTCCTTGCTCAGTGAACTGAACACAACACCCCGTATTCACCGCCCAAGAATATATCTGACTAGTAAGAATCTTAAATCTATGTATTGATATCTCTCTGTAAGTGAGTCATGTGGGTGTAAAGCGGCATAAACACAGCAGTGAAAAGCAGCTAAACCCCATTATAAAATTCAATTACTCTTAAAAACCCGTGAAACAAAGACAGTGAAAGAGAGAGAAATTCTGACAAAATTCGTTCAGGGGCTGTGATGCCACCTGGATTGACCATATCTAGACCCACACCTGATTGAAACATAAGGGTGGACACTCTTGGGGCTGAGAGGTTTGGTGAGGTTGGGTGAGCAAACGCAGACCCTTTAAAGTAATACGGCGTGGTACCCATCCCATGGGTCCCAAATCTCCAGCTTCAAGGGCATCTTCCTACATCGAAAACACGCATGAGAAACCCCGAAGATGGTACACCGTGTGATCGGGAAAGGTTTCTAAAACACTCCTCATTTCTCATCTCCTTGTGCTCCGGTTCACCATTCCAGCTGCTTTACTAGCAATCTCCCTCCTTGGAGAATCAGCACCTTTAACCTCCTGTTCCGTACCGGTTGCAATTTGTCCTGAGGTTGACGGGAAGAGGGGGAACCAATGAGAGACTAGCTCTAGGTGTTGGGACAGGCACAGGTCACTCTATTTTCCCATCAGGAAGAAGAATTAACCACAGGCTCAGCCTGCCGCCTGGAGCCAGAATAGAGCCTGAAGCAATCCTGTGCTTTTGCGGACAGCTCCCAAGAAAGCGAGTTGAAAAATGGAGCTCAGGGGCACTGCAATTCACAAACCTGCAGACTTAGAAATGATAACACTCGTCCACAAATGTATTGAGGGAAGGCAACGAAGAGGATTTGAAAGCAAGGCAGAATTGCAGGAAACAGATTTCAGGAGGTAGATTCGAATCGCCTTTAAAGCACAGGAAAAGCGGCAAAACCTCGACAATGATGCCCTTGGCCAAAAAGGGCGTATGCGTTTTTTCCTGAATATATTCAGGAAAAAACGCATACGCCCTTTTTGGCCAACCAAGCAACCTGGAAAGGCAAATCAGCGCTACAAAGAAGTCTCGCTTCCCATCGGTCAAAAGGGCCAGGCTGAATAAAGTGTCAAAACCAGAAATGCAGGACAGGCCATGGAGAAATGGGAGCCTTGCTACGCTGATGGGCGGGATGGAAATTGCCAACAGCCACTCTGGAGAAGTGTACGGTGTGTCCTGAAACATCTAAAAAACTCAGCTTAGAGAGCATAGGGCACTTCCACTCATGGGCGTATAAATTGGGAAAACTAAAAATCAGCAAGACACAGGCACCCCAAAGTTTAGGGCTGCTCTGTTGACAAGAACCTCCACTTTGTTACACCTTAAATATCCCAGGAAAGGCAAGAATGGATAAAGAAGTTGTGGTCCTTATGTACAATGGAATATCACTCAGCCATGAAATCAACGTCATAAGGCTAGTAGCAGCATGATGAGTGGATTTGGGTACGACGATTCTAAGTGAAATAAGTCACACAGAAAAAGACACTTATCATAAGATATCACTTATAGAGGGAATGTAAAAACCGCTACCCTTGAACTGAATTACATAACAGGTCAGAGTCACACGTTTAGAAAACACACTAGGGCTGCTTAACGGGAAAGGTGAGGTGGGGTGATGCATAAAACAAGGGTTTCAAATTAGCTCAGATAGCGTTCCATAAACCCAATATGTAATAGACAAGACCTACTCCTTCCTCAGTGAACTGGACTCAACACGCCCTATTCATCGCCCAAGAATATATCTGACTAGTAAGAATCTTAAAACCTATGTATTTATATCTCTCTGTAAGTGAGTGAAGTGGGTGAAAAGCGGCATAAACACAGCAGTGAAAAGCAGCTAAACCCCATTATACAAATCAATTACTTTTAAAAACCCGTGAAACAAAGAGAGTGAAAGAGAGAGAAATTCTGACAAAATTCGTTCAGGGGCTGTGATGCAACCTGGATTGACCATATGTAGACCCACAGATGGATGAGACATAAGGGTGGACACTCTTGGGGCTGAGAGGTTTGGTGAGGTTGGGTGAGCAAACGCAGACCCTTTAAAGTAATACTGCGTGGTACCCATCCCATGGGTCCCAAATCTCCAGGTTCAAGGGCATCTTCATACATCGAAAACATGCATGAGAAACCCCGAAGATGGTACACCGTGTGATCGGGAATGGTTTCTAAAACGCACCTCATTTCTCATCAATTTGTGCTCCAGTTCGCCATTCCAGCCGCTACACTAGCAATCTCCCTGCTTGGAGAATCAGCACCTTTAACCTCCTGTTCCGAACAGGTTGCAATTTGTCCTGAGGATGAACGGGAAGAGGGGGAACCAATGAGAGACTAGCTCTAGGTGTTGGGACAGGCACAGGTCACTCTATTTTCCCATCAGGAAGAAGAATTAACCACAGGCTCAGCCTGCCGCCAGGAGCCAGAATAGGGCCTGAAGCAATCCTGAGCTTTTGCGGCCAGCTCCCAAGAAAGCGAGTTGAAAAATGGTGCTCAGGGGCACTGCAATTCACAAACCTGCAGACTTAGAAATAATAACTCTCGTCCACAAATATATTGAGGGAAGGCAACGAAGAGGATTTGAAAACAAGGCAGAATTGCAGGAAACAGATTTCAGGAGGTAGATTCGAATCGCCTTTAAAGCACAGGAAAAGCGGCAAAACCTCGACAATGATGCCCTTGGCCAAAAAGGGCGTATGCGTTTTTTCCTGAATATATTCAGGAAAAAACGCATACGCCCTTTTTGGCCAACCAAGCAACCTGGAAAGGCAAATCAGCGCTACAAAGAAGTCTCGCTTCCCATCGGTCAAAAGGGCCAGGCTGAATAAAGTGTCAAAACCAGAAATGCAGGACAGGCCATGGAGAAATGGGAACATTGCTACGCTGATGGGCGGGATGTAAAATGCCAACAGCCACTCTGCAGAAGTGTACAGTGTGTCCTGAAACATCTAAAAAACTCAGCTTAGAGAGCATAGGGCACTTCCACTCATGGGCGGATAAATTGGGAAAACTAAAAATCAGCAAGACACAGGCACCCCAAAGTTGAGGGCTGCTCTGTTGACAAGAACCTCCACTTTGTTACACCTTAAATATCACAGGAACGACAAGAATGGATAAAGAAGTTGTGGTCCTTATGTACAATGGAATATCACTCAGCCATGAAATCAACGTCATAAGTCTAGGAGCAGCATGATGAGTGGATTTGGGTACGACGATTCTAAGTGAAATAAGTCACACAGGAAAAGACACTTATCATAAGATATCACTTATAGAGGGAATGTAAAAACCGCTACCCTTGAACTGAATTACATAACAGGTCAGAGTCACACGTTTAGAAAACACACTAGGGCTGCTTAACGGGAAAGGTGAGGTGGGGTGATGCATAAAACAAGGGTTTCAAATTAGCTCAGATAGCATTCCATAAACCCAATATGTAATAGACATGACCTACTCTTTCCTCAGCGAACTGGACTCAACACCCCCTTGTCACCGCCCAAGAATATATCTGACTAGTAAGAATCTTAAAACCTATGTATTTATATCTCTCTGTAAGTGAGTGAAGTGGGTGAAAAGCGGCATAAACACAGCAGTGAAAAGCAGCTAAACCCCATTATACAAATCAATTACTTTTAAAAACCCGTGAAACAAAGAGAGTGAAAGAGAGAGAAATTCTGACAAAATTCGTTCAGGGGCTGTGATGCAACCTGGATTGACCATATGTAGACCCACAGATGGATGAGACATAAGGGTGGACACTCTTGGGGCTGAGAGGTTTGGTGAGGTTGGGTGAGCAAACGCAGACCCTTTAAAGTAATACTGCGTGGTACCCATCCCATGGGTCCCAAATCTCCAGGTTCAAGGGCATCTTCATACATCGAAAACATGCATGAGAAACCCCGAAGATGGTACACCGTGTGATCGGGAATGGTTTCTAAAATGCACCTCATTTCTCATCTCCTTGTGCTCCGGTTCGCCATTCCAGCCGCTATACTAGCAATCTCCCTGCTTGGAGAATCAGCACCTTTAACCTCCTGTTCCGAACAGGTTGCAATTTGTCCTGAGGATGAACGGGAAGAGGGGGAACCAATGAGAGACTAGCTCTAGGTGTTGGGACAGGCACAGGTCACTCTATTTTCCCATCCGGAAGAAGAATTAACCACAGGCTCAGCCTGCCGCCCGGAGCCAGAATAGGGCCTGAAGCAATCCTGCGCTTTTGCGGCGAGCTCCCAAGAAAGCGAGTTGAAAAATGGAACTCAGGGGCACTGCAATTCACAAACCTGCAGACTTAGAAATGATAACTCTCGTCCACAAATATATTGAGGGAAGGCAACGAAGAGGATTTGAAAGCATGGCAGAATTGCAGGAAACAGATTTCAGGACGTAGATTCGAATCGCCTTTAAAGCACAGGAAAAGCGGCAAAACCTCAACAATGATGCCCTTGGCCAAAAAGGGCGTATGCGTTTTTTCCTGAATATTTTCAGGAAAAAACGCATACGCCCTTTTTGGCCAACCAAGCAACCTGGAAAGGCAAATCAGCACTACAAAGACGTCTCGCTTCCCATCGGTCAAAAGGGCCATGCTGAATAAAGTGTCAAAACCAGAAATGCAGGACAGGCCATGGAGAAATGGGAGCCTTGCTACGCTGATGGGCGGGATGTAAATTGCCAACAGCCACTCTGGAGAAGTGTACGGTGTGTCCTGAAACATCTAAAAAACTCAGCTTAGAGAGCATAGGGCACTTCCACTCATGGGCGTATAAATTGGGAAAACTAAAAATCAGCAAGACAGAGGCACCCCAAAGTTTAGGGCTGCTCTGTTGACAAGAACCTCCAGTTTGTTACACCTTAAATATCACAGGAATGACAAGAATGCATAAAGAAGTTGTGGTCCTTATGTACAATGGAATATCACTCAGCCATGAAATCAACGTCATAAGGCTAGGAGCAGCATGATGAGTGGATTTGGGTACGACGATTCTAAGTGAAATAAGTCACACAGGAAAAGACACTTATCATAAGATATCACTTATGGAGGGAATGTAAAAACCGCTACCCTTGAACTGAATTACATAACAGGTCAGAGTCACACGTTTAGAAAACACACTAGGGCTGCTTAACGGGAAAGGTGAGGTGGGGTGATGCATAAAACAAGGGTTTCAAATTAGCTCAGATAGCATTCCATAAACCCAATATGTAATAGACATGACCTACTCTTTCCTCAGCGAACTGGACTCAACACCCCCTTGTCACCGCCCAAGAATATATCTGACTAGTAAGAATCTTAAAACCTATGTATTTATATCTCTCTGTAAGTGAGTGAAGTGGGTGAAAAGCGGCATAACCACAGCAGTGAAAAGCAGCTAAACCCCATTATACAAATCAATTACTTTTAAAAACCCGTGAAACAAAGACAGTGAAAGAGAGAGAAATTCTGACAAAATTCGTTCAGGGGCTGTGATGCAACCTGGATTGACCATATGTAGACCCACAGATGGATGAGACATAAGGGTGGACACTCTTGGGGCTGAGAGGTTTGGTGAGGTTGGGTGAGCAAACGCAGACCCTTTAAAGTAATACTGCGTGGTACCCATCCCATGGGTCCCAAATCTCCAGGTTCAAGGGCATCTTCCTACATCGAAAACATGCATGAGAAACCCCGAAGATGGTACACCGTGTGATCGGGAATGGTTTCTAAAATGCACCTCATTTCTCATCTCCTTGTGCTCCGGTTCGCCATTCCAGCCGCTATACTAGCAATCTCCCTGCTTGGAGAATCAGCACCTTTAACCTCCTGTTCCGAACAGGTTGCAATTTGTCCTGAGGATGAACGGGAAGAGGGGGAACCAATGAGAGACTAGTTCTAGGTGTTGGGACAGGCACAGGTCACTCTATTTTCCCATCCGGAAGAAGAATTAACCACAGGCTCAGCCTGCCGCCCGGAGCCAGAATAGGGCCTGAAGCAATCTGCGCTTTTGCGGCGAGCTCCCAAGAAAGCGAGTTGAAAAATGGAGCTCAGGGGCACTGCAATTCACAAACCTGCAGACTTAGAAATGATAACTCTCGTCCACAAATATATTGAGGGAAGGCAACGAAGAGGATTTGAAAGCATGGCAGAATTGCAGGAAACAGATTTCAGGACGTAGATTCGAATCGCCTTTAAAGCACAGGAAAAGCGGCAAAACCTCAACAATGATGCCCTTGGCCAAAAAGGGCGTATGCGTTTTTTCCTGAATATTTTCAGGAAAAAACGCATACGCCCTTTTTGGCCAACCAAGCAACCTGGAAAGGCAAATCAGCACTACAAAGACGTCTCGCTTCCCATCGGTCAAAAGGGCCATGCTGAATAAAGTGTCAAAACCAGAAATGCAGGACAGGCCATGGAGAAATGGGAGCCTTGCTACGCTGATGGGCGGGATGGAAATTGCCAACAGCCACTCTGGAGAAGTGTACGGTGTGTCCTGAAACATCTAAAAAACTCAGCTTAGAGAGCATAGGGCACTTCCACTCATGGGCGTATAAATTGGGAAAACTAAAAATCAGCAAGACACAGGCACCCCAAAGTTTAGGGCTGCTCTGTTGACAAGAACCTCCACTTTGTTACACCTTAAATATCACAGGAATGACAAGAATGGATAAAGAAGTTGTGGTCCTTATGTACAATGGAATATCACTCAGCCATGAAATCAACGTCATAAGGCTAGGAGCAGCATGATGAGTGGATTTGGGTACGACGATTCTAAGTGAAATAAGTCACACAGGAAAAGACACTTATCATAAGATATCACTTATGGAGGGAATGTAAAAACCGCTACCCTTGAACTGAATTACATAACAGGTCAGAGTCACACGTTTAGAAAACACACTAGGGCTGCTTAACGGGAAAGGTGAGGTGGGGTGATGCATAAAACAAGGGTTTCAAATTAGCTCAGATAGCATTCCATAAACCCAATATGTAATAGACATGACCTACTCTTTCCTCAGCGAACTGGACTCAACACCCCCTTGTCACCGCCCAAGAATATATCTGACTAGTAAGAATCTTAAAACCTATGTATTTATATCTCTCTGTAAGTGAGTGAAGTGGGTGAAAAGCGGCATAAACACAGCAGTGAAAAGCAGCTAAACCCCATTATACAAATCAATTACTTTTAAAAACCCGTGAAACAAAGACAGTGAAAGAGAGAGAAATTCTGACAAAATTCGTTCAGGGGCTGTGATGCAACCTGGATTGACCATATGTAGACCCACAGATGGATGAGACATAAGGGTGGACACTCTTGGGGCTGAGAGGTTTGGTGAGGTTGGGTGAGCAAACGCAGACCCTTTAAAGTAATACTGCGTGGTACCCATCCCATGGGTCCCAAATCTCCAGGTTCAAGGGCATCTTCCTACATCGAAAACATGCATGAGAAACCCCGAAGATGGTACACCGTGTGATCGGGAATGGTTTCTAAAATGCACCTCATTTCTCATCTCCTTGTGCTCCGGTTCGCCATTCCAGCCGCTATACTAGCAATCTCCCTGCTTGGAGAATCAGCACCTTTAACCTCCTGTTCCGAACAGGTTGCAATTTGTCCTGAGGATGAACGGGAAGAGGGGGAACCAATGAGAGACTAGCTCTAGGTGTTGGGACAGGCACAGGTCACTCTATTTTCCCATCCGGAAGAAGAATTAACCACAGGCTCAGCCTGCCGCCCGGAGCCAGAATAGGGCCTGAAGCAATCTGCGCTTTTGCGGCGAGCTCCCAAGAAAGCGAGTTGAAAAATGGAGCTCAGGGGCACTGCAATTCACAAACCTGCAGACTTAGAAATGATAACACTCGTCCACAAATGTATTGAGGGAAGGCAACGAAGAGGATTTGAAAGCAAGGCAGAATTGCAGGAAACAGATTTCAGGAGGTAGATTCGAATCGCCTTTAAAGCACAGGAAAAGCGGCAAAACCTCGACAATGATGCCCTTGGTCAAAAAGGGCGTATGCGTTTTTTCCTGAATATATTCAGGAAAAAACGCATACGCCCTTTTTGGCCAACCAAGCAACCTGGAAAGGCAAATCAGCGCTACAAAGAAGTCTCGCTTCCCATCGGTCAAAAGGGCCAGGCTGAATAAAGTGTCAAAACCAGAAATGCAGGACAGGCCATGGAGAAATGGGAGCCTTGCTACGCTGATGGGCGGGATGTAAATTGCCAACAGCCACTCTGGAGAAGTGTACGGTGTGTCCTGAAACATCTAAAAAACTCAGCTTAGAGAGCATAGGGCACTTCCACTCATGGGCGTATAAATTGGGAAAACTAAAAATCAGCAAGACACAGGCACCCCAAAGTTTAGGGCTGCTCTGTTGACAAGAACCTCCACTTTGTTACACCTTAAGTATCCCAGGAAAGGCAAGAATGGATAAAGAAGTTGTGGTCCTTATGTACAATGGAATATCACTCAGCCATGAAATCAATGTCATAAGGCTAGTAGCAGCATGATGAGTGGATTTGGGTACGACGATTCTAAGTGAAATAAGTCACACAGAAAAAGACACTTATCATAAGATATCACTTATAGAGGGAATGTAAAAACCGCTACCCTTGAACTGAATTACATAACAGGTCAGAGTCACACGTTTAGAAAACACACTAGGGCTGCTTAACGGGAAAGGTGAGGTGGGGTGATGCATAAAACAAGGGTTTCAAATTAGCTCAGATAGCGTTCCATAAACCCAATATGTAATAGACAAGACCTACTCCTTCCTCAGTGAACTGGACTCAACACGCCCTATTCATCGCCCAAGAATATATCTGACTAGTAAGAATCTTAAAACCTATGTATTTATATCTCTCTGTAAGTGAGTGAAGTGGGTGAAAAGCGGCATAACCACAGCAGTGAAAAGCAGCTAAACCCCATTATACAAATCAATTACTTTTAAAAACCCGTGAAACAAAGACAGTGAAAGAGAGAGAAATTCTGACAAAATTCGTTCAGGGGCTGTGATGCAACCTGGATTGACCATATGTAGACCCACAGATGGATGAGACATAAGGGTGGACACTCTTGGGGCTGAGAGGTTTGGTGAGGTTGGGTGAGCAAACGCAGACCCTTTAAAGTAATACTGCGTGGTACCCATCCCATGGGTCCCAAATCTCCAGGTTCAAGGGCATCTTCATACATCGAAAACATGCATGAGAAACCCCGAAGATGGTACACCGTGTGATCGGGAATGGTTTCTAAAACGCACCTCATTTCTCATCAATTTGTGCTCCAGTTCGCCATTCCAGCCGCTATACTAGCAATCTCCCTGCTTGGAGAATCAGCACCTTTAACCTCCTGTTCCGAACAGGTTGCAATTTGTCCTGAGGATGAACGGGAAGAGGGGGAACCAATGAGAGACTAGCTCTAGGTGTTGGGACAGGCACAGGTCACTCTATTTTCCCATCAGGAAGAAGAATTAACCACAGGCTCAGCCTGCCGCCAGGAGCCAGAATAGGGCCTGAAGCAATCCTGAGCTTTTGCGGCCAGCTCCCAAGAAAGTGAGTTGAAAAATGGTGCTCAGGGGCACTGCAATTCACAAACCTGCAGACTTAGAAATAATAACTCTCGTCCACAAATATATTGAGGGAAGGCAACGAAGAGGATTTGAAAACAAGGCAGAATTGCAGGAAACAGATTTCAGGAGGTAGATTCGAATCGCCTTTAAAGCACAGGAAAAGCGGCAAAACCTTGACAATGATGCCCTTGGCCAAAAAGGGCGTATGCGTTTTTTCCTGAATATATTCAGGAAAAAACGCATACGCCCTTTTTGGCCAACCAAGCAACCTGGAAAGGCAAATCAGCGCTACAAAGAAGTCTCGCTTCCCATCGGTCAAAAGGGCCAGGCTGAATAAAGTGTCAAAACCAGAAATGCAGGACAGGCCATGGAGAAATGGGAACATTGCTACGCTGATGGGCGGGATGTAAAATGCCAACAGCCACTCTGCAGAAGTGTACAGTGTGTCCTGAAACATCTAAAAACTCAGCTTAGAGAGCATAGGGCACTTCCACTCATGGGCGGATAAATTGGGAAAACTAAAAATCAGTAAGACAGAGGCACCCCAAAGTTGAGGGCTGCTCTGTTGACAAGAACCTCCACTTTGTTACACCTTAAATATCACAGGAACGACAAGAATGGATAAAGAAGTTGTGGTCCTTATGTACAATGGAATATCACTCAGCCATGAAATCAACGTCATAAGTCTAGGAGCAGCATGATGAGTGGATTTGGTTACGACGATTCTAAGTGAAATAAGTCACACAGGAAAAGACACTTATCATAAGATATCACTTATAGAGGGAATGTAAAAACCGCTACCCTTGAACTGAATTACATAACAGGTCAGAGTCACACGTTTAGAAAACACACTAGGGCTGCTTAACGGGAAAGGTGAGGTGGGGTGATGCATAAAACAAGGGTTTCAAATTAGCTCAGATAGCGTTCCATAAACCCAATATGTAATAGACAAGACCTACACTTTCCTCAGCGAACTGGACTCAACACCCCCTTTTCACCGCCCAAGAATATATCTGACTAGTAAGAATCTTAAAACCTATGTATTTATATCTCTCTGTAAGTGAGTGAAGTGGGTGAAAAGCGGCATAAACACAGCAGTGAAAAGCCGCTAAACCCCATTATACAAATCAATTACTTTTAAAAACCCGTGAAACAAAGACAGTGAAAGAGAGAGAAATTCTGACAAAATTCGTTCAGGGGCTGTGATGCAACCTGGATTGACCATATGTAGACCCACAGATGGATGAGACATATGGGTGGACACTCTTGGGGCTGAGAGGTTTGGTGAGGTTGGGTGAGCAAACGCAGACACTTTAAAGTAATACTGCGTGGTACCCATCCCATGGGTCCCAAATCTCCAGGTTCAAGGGCATCTTCCTCCATCGAAAACCTGCATAAGAAACCCAGAAGATGGTACACCGTGTGATCGGGAAAGGTTTCTAAAACGCACCTCATTTCTCATCTCCTTGTGCTCCGGTTCGCCATTCCAGCCGCTATACTAGCAATCTCCCTGCTTGGAGAATCAGCACCTTTAACCTCCTGTTCCGTACCGGTTGCAATTTGTCCTGAGGTTGACGGGAAGAGGGGGAACCAATGAGAGACTAGCTCTAGGTGTTGGGACAGGCACAGGTCACTCTATTTTCCCATCAGGAAGAAGAATTAACCACAGGCTCAGCCTGCCGCCCGGAGCCAGAATAGAGCCTGAAGCAATCCTGTGCTTTTGCGGACAGCTCCCAAGAAAGCGAGTTGAAAAATGGAGCTCAGGGGCACTGCAATTCACAAACCTGCAGACTTAGAAATGATAACACTCGTCCACAAATGTATTGAAGGAAGGCAACGAAGAGGATTTGAAAGCAAGGCAGAATTGCAGGAAACAGATTTCAGGAGGTAGATTCGAATCGCCTTTAAAGCACAGGAAAAGCGGCAAAACCTCGACAATGATGCCCTTGGCCAAAAAGGGCGTATGCGTTTTTTCCTGAATATATTCAGGAAAAAACGCATACGCCCTTTTTGGCCAACCAAGCAACCTGGAAAGGCAAATCAGCGCTACAAAGAAGTCTCGCTTCCCATCGGTCAAAAGGCCCAGGCTGAATAAAGTGTCAAAACCAGAAATGCAGGACAGGCCATGGAGAAATGGGAGCCTTGCTACGCTGATGGGCGGGATGTAAATTGCCAACAGCCACTCTGGAGAAGTGTACGGTGTGTCCTGAAACATCTAAAAAACTCAGCTTAGAGAGCATAGGGCACTTCCACTCATGGGCGTATAAATTGGGAAAACTAAAAATCAGCAAGACACAGGCACCCCAAAGTTTAGGGCTGCTCTGTTGACAAGAACCTCCACTTTGTTACACCTTAAATATCCCAGGAAAGGCAAGAATGGATAAAGAAGTTGTGGTCCTTATGTACAATGGAATATCACTCAGCCATGAAATCAACGTCATAAGGCTAGTAGCAGCATGATGAGTGGATTTGGGTACGACGATTCTAAGTGAAATAAGTCACACAGAAAAAGACACTTATCATAAGATATCACTTATAGAGGGAATGTAAAAACCGCTACCCTTGAACTGAATTACATAACAGGTCAGAGTCACACGTTTAGAAAACACACTAGGGCTGCTTAACGGGAAAGGTGAGGTGGGGTGATGCATAAAACAAGGGTTTCAAATTAGCTCAGATAGCGTTCCATAAACCCAATATGTAATAGACAAGACCTACTCCTTCCTCAGTGAACTGGACTCAACACGCCCTATTCATCGCCCAAGAATATATCTGACTAGTAAGAATCTTAAAACCTATGTATTTATATCTCTCTGTAAGTGAGTGAAGTGGGTGAAAAGCGGCATAACCACAGCAGTGAAAAGCAGCTAAACCCCATTATACAAATCAATTACTTTTAAAAACCCGTGAAACAAAGACAGTGAAAGAGAGAGAAATTCTGACAAAATTCGTTCAGGGGCTGTGATGCAACCTGGATTGACCATATGTAGACCCACAGATGGATGAGACATAAGGGTGGACACTCTTGGGGCTGAGAGGTTTGGTGAGGTTGGGTGAGCAAACGCAGACCCTTTAAAGTAATACTGCGTGGTACCCATCCCATGGGTCCCAAATCTCCAGGTTCAAGGGCATCTTCATACATCGAAAACATGCATGAGAAACCCCGAAGATGGTACACCGTGTGATCGGGAATGGTTTCTAAAACGCACCTCATTTCTCATCAATTTGTGCTCCAGTTCGCCATTCCAGCCGCTATACTAGCAATCTCCCTGCTTGGAGAATCAGCACCTTTAACCTCCTGTTCCGAACAGGTTGCAATTTGTCCTGAGGATGAACGGGAAGAGGGGGAACCAATGAGAGACTAGCTCTAGGTGTTGGGACAGGCACAGGTCACTCTATTTTCCCATCAGGAAGAAGAATTAACCACAGGCTCAGCCTGCCGCCAGGAGCCAGAATAGGGCCTGAAGCAATCCTGAGCTTTTGCGGCCAGCTCCCAAGAAAGTGAGTTGAAAAATGGTGCTCAGGGGCACTGCAATTCACAAACCTGCAGACTTAGAAATAATAACTCTCGTCCACAAATATATTGAGGGAAGGCAACGAAGAGGATTTGAAAACAAGGCAGAATTGCAGGAAACAGATTTCAGGAGGTAGATTCGAATCGCCTTTAAAGCACAGGAAAAGCGGCAAAACCTTGACAATGATGCCCTTGGCCAAAAAGGGCGTATGCGTTTTTTCCTGAATATATTCAGGAAAAAACGCATACGCCCTTTTTGGCCAACCAAGCAACCTGGAAAGGCAAATCAGCGCTACAAAGAAGTCTCGCTTCCCATCGGTCAAAAGGGCCAGGCTGAATAAAGTGTCAAAACCAGAAATGCAGGACAGGCCATGGAGAAATGGGAACATTGCTACGCTGATGGGCGGGATGTAAAATGCCAACAGCCACTCTGCAGAAGTGTACAGTGTGTCCTGAAACATCTAAAAACTCAGCTTAGAGAGCATAGGGCACTTCCACTCATGGGCGGATAAATTGGGAAAACTAAAAATCAGTAAGACAGAGGCACCCCAAAGTTGAGGGCTGCTCTGTTGACGAGAACCTCCACTTTGTTACACCTTAAATATCACAGGAACGACAAGAATGGAAAAAGAAGTTGTGGTCCTTATGTACAATGGAATATCACTCAGCCATGAAATCAACGTCATAAGTCTAGGAGCAGCATGATGAGTGGATTTGGGTACGACGATTCTAAGTGAAATAAGTCACACAGGAAAAGACACTTATCATAAGATATCACTTATAGAGGGAATGTAAAAACCGCTACCCTTGAACTGAATTACATAACAGGTCAGAGTCACACGTTTAGAAAACACACTAGGGCTGCTTAACAGGAAAGGTGAGGTGGGGTGATGCATAAAACAAGGGTTTCAAATTAGCTCAGATAGCGTTCCATAAACCCAATATGTAATAGACAAGACCTACACTTTCCTCAGCGAACTGGACTCAACACCCCCTTTTCACCGCCCAAGAATATATCTGACTAGTAAGAATCTTAAAACCTATGTATTTATATCTCTCTGTAAGTGAGTGAAGTGGGTGAAAAGCGGCATAAACACAGCAGTGAAAAGCAGCTAAACCCCATTATACAAATCAATTACTTTTAAAAACCCGTGAAACAAAGACAGTGAAAGAGAGAGAAATTCTGACAAAATTCGTTCAGGGGCTGTGATGCAACCTGGATTGACCATATGTAGACCCACAGATGGATGAGACATATGGGTGGACACTCTTGGGGCTGAGAGGTTTGGTGAGGTTGGGTGAGCAAACGCAGACCCTTTAAAGTAATACTGCGTGGTACCCATCCCATGGGTCCCAAATCTCCAGGTTCAAGGGCATCTTCCTCCATCGAAAACCTGCATAAGAAACCCAGAAGATGGTACACCGTGTGATCGGGAAAGGTTTCTAAAACGCACCTCATTTCTCATCTCCTTGTGCTCCGGTTCGCCATTCCAGCCGCTATACTAGCAATCTCCCTGCTTGGAGAATCAGCACCTTTAACCTCCTGTTCCGTACCGGTTGCAATTTGTCCTGAGGTTGACGGGAAGAGGGGGAACCAATGAGAGACTAGCTCTAGGTGTTGGGACAGGCACAGGTCACTCTATTTTCCCATCAGGAAGAAGAATTAACCACAGGCTCAGCCTGCCGCCCGGAGCCAGAATAGAGCCTGAAGCAATCCTGTGCTTTTGCGGACAGCTCCCAAGAAAGCGAGTTGAAAAATGGAGCTCAGGGGCACTGCAATTCACAAACCTGCAGACTTAGAAATGATAACACTCGTCCACAAATGTATTGAGGGAAGGCAACGAAGAGGATTTGAAAGCAAGGCAGAATTGCAGGAAACAGATTTCAGGAGGTAGATTCGAATCGCCTTTAAAGCACAGGAAAAGCGGCAAAACCTCGACAATGATGCCCTTGGCCAAAAAGGGCGTATGCGTTTTTTCCTGAATATATTCAGGAAAAAACGCATACGCCCTTTTTGGCCAACCAAGCAACCTGGAAAGGCAAATCAGCGCTACAAAGAAGTCTCGCTTCCCATCGGTCAAAAGGGCCAGGCTGAATAAAGTGTCAAAACCAGAAATGCAGGACAGGCCATGGAGAAATGGGAGCCTTGCTACGCTGATGGGCGGGATGTAAATTGCCAACAGCCACTCTGGAGAAGTGTACGGTGTGTCCTGAAACATCTAAAAAACTCAGCTTAGAGAGCATAGGGCACTTCCACTCATGGGCGTATAAATTGGGAAAACTAAAAATCAGCAAGACACAGGCACCCCAAAGTTTAGGGCTGCTCTGTTGACAAGAACCTCCACTTCGTCACACCTTAAATATTCCAGCAAAGGCAAGAATGGATAAAGAAGTTGTGGTCCTTATGTACAATGGAATATCACTCAGCCATGAAATCAACGTCATAAGGCTAGGAGCAGCATGATGAGTGGATTTGGGTACGACGATTCTAAGTGAAATAACTCACACAGGAAAAGACACTTATCATAAGATATCACTTATAGAGGGAATGTAAAAACCGCTACCCTTGAACTGAATTACATAACAGGTCAGAGTCACACGTTTAGAAAACACACTAGGGCTGCTTAACGGGAAAGGTGAGGTGGGGTGATGCATAAAACAAGGGTTTCAAATTAGCTCAGATAGCGTTCCATAAACCCAATATGTAATAGACAAGACCTACTCCTTCCTCAGTGAACTGGACTCAACACGCCCTATTCACCGCCCAAGAATATATCTGACTAGTAAGAATCTTAAAACCTATGTATTTATATCTCTCTGTAAGTGAGTGAAGTGGGTGAAAAGCGGCATAAACACAGCAGTGAAAAGCAGCTACACCCCATTATACAAATCAATTACTTTTAAAAACCCGTGAAACAAAGACAGTGAAAGAGAGAGAAATTCTGACAAAATTCGTTCAGGGGCTGTGATGCAACCTGGATTGACCATATGTAGACCCACAGATGGATGAGACATAAGGGTGGACACTCTTGGGGCTGAGAGGTTTGGTGAGGTTCGGTGAGCAAACGCAGACCCTTTAAAGTAATACTGCGTGGTACCCATCCCATGGGTCCCAAATCTCCAGGTTCAAGGGCATCTTCCTACATCGAAAACACGCATGAGAAACCCCGTAGATGGTACACCGTGTGATCGGGAAAGGTTTCTAAAACACTCCTCATTTCTCATCTCCTTGTGCTCCGGTTCACCATTCCAGCTGCTTTACTAGCAATCTCCCTCCTTGGAGAATCAGCACCTTTAACCTCCTGTTCCGTACCGGTTGCAATTTGTCCTAAGGATGAACGGGAAGAGGGGGAACCAATGAGAGACTAGCTCTAGGTGTTGGGACAGGCACAGGTCACTCTATTTTCCCATCAGGAAGAAGAATTAACCACAGGCTCAGCCTGCCGCCAGGAGCCAGAATAGGGCCTGAAGCAATCCTGAGCTTTTGCGGCCAGCTCCCAAGAAAGTGAGTTGAAAAATGGTGCTCAGGGGCACTGCAATTCACAAACCTGCAGACTTAGAAATAATAACTCTCGTCCACAAATATATTGAGGGAAGGCAACGAAGAGGATTTGAAAACAAGGCAGAATTGCAGGAAACAGATTTCAGGAGGTAGATTCGAATCGCCTTTAAAGCACAGGAAAAGCGGCAAAACCTTGACAATGATGCCCTTGGCCAAAAAGGGCGTATGCGTTTTTTCCTGAATATATTCAGGAAAAAACGCATACGCCCTTTTTGGCCAACCAAGCAACCTGGAAAGGCAAATCAGCGCTACAAAGAAGTCTCGCTTCCCATCGGTCAAAAGGGCCAGGCTGAATAAAGTGTCAAAACCAGAAATGCAGGACAGGCCATGGAGAAATGGGAACATTGCTACGCTGATGGGCGGGATGTAAAATGCCAACAGCCACTCTGCAGAAGTGTACAGTGTGTCCTGAAACATCTAAAAACTCAGCTTAGAGAGCATAGGGCACTTCCACTCATGGGCGGATAAATTGGGAAAACTAAAAATCAGTAAGACAGAGGCACCCCAAAGTTGAGGGCTGCTCTGTTGACAAGAACCTCCACTTTGTTACACCTTAAATATCACAGGAACGACAAGAATGGATAAAGAAGTTGTGGTCCTTATGTACAATGGAATATCACTCAGCCATGAAATCAACGTCATAAGTCTAGGAGCAGCATGATGAGTGGATTTGGGTACGACGATTCTAAGTGAAATAAGTCACACAGGAAAAGACACTTATCATAAGATATCACTTATAGAGGGAATGTAAAAACCGCTACCCTTGAACTGAATTACATAACAGGTCAGAGTCACACGTTTAGAAAACACACTAGGGCTGCTTAACGGGAAAGGTGAGGTGGGGTGATGCATAAAACAAGGGTTTCAAATTAGCTCAGATAGCGTTCCATAAACCCAATATGTAATAGACAAGACCTACACTTTCCTCAGCGAACTGGACTCAACACCCCCTTTTCACCGCCCAAGAATATATCTGACTAGTAAGAATCTTAAAACCTATGTATTTATATCTCTCTGTAAGTGAGTGAAGTGGGTGAAAAGCGGCATAAACACAGCAGTGAAAAGCAGCTAAACCCCATTATACAAATCAATTACTTTTAAAAACCCGTGAAACAAAGACAGTGAAAGAGAGAGAAATTCTGACAAAATTCGTTCAGGGGCTGTGATGCAACCTGGATTGACCATATGTAGACCCACAGATGGATGAGACATATGGGTGGACACTCTTGGGGCTGAGAGGTTTGGTGAGGTTGGGTGAGCAAACGCAGACCCTTTAAAGTAATACTGCGTGGTACCCATCCCATGGGTCCCAAATCTCCAGGTTCAAGGGCATCTTCCTCCATCGAAAACCTGCATAAGAAACCCAGAAGATGGTACACCGTGTGATCGGGAAAGGTTTCTAAAACGCACCTCATTTCTCATCAATTTGTGCTCCGGTTCGCCATTCCAGCCGCTATACTAGCAATCTCCCTGCTTGGAGAATCAGCACCTTTAACCTCCTGTTCCGTACCGGTTGCAATTTGTCCTGAGGTTGACGGGAAGAGGGGGAACCAATGAGAGACTAGCTCTAGGTGTTGGGTCAGGCACAGGTCACTCTATTTTCCCATCAGGAAGAAGAATTAACAACAGGCTCAGCCTGCCGCCCAGAGCCAGAATAGGGCCTGAAGCAATCCTGAGCTTTTGCGGCCAGCTCCCAAGAAAGCGAGTTGAAAAATGGTGCTGAGGGGCACTGCAATTCACAAACCTGCAGACTTAGAAATGATAACTCTCCTCCACAAATATATTGAGGGAAGGCAACGAAGAGGATTTGAAAGCAAGGCAGAATTGCAGGAAACAGATTTCAGGAGGTAGATTCGAATCGCCTTAAAAGCAGAGGAAAAGCGGCAAAACTTCGACAATGATGCCCTTGGCCAAAAAGGGCGTATGCGTTTTTTCCTGAATATATTCAGGAAAAAACGCATACGCCCTTTTTGGCCAACCAAGCAACCTGGAAAGGCAAATCAGCGTTACAAAGAAGTCTCGCTTCCCATCGGACAAAAGGGCCAGGCTGAATAAAGTGTCAAAACCAGAAATGCAGGACAGGCCATGGAGAAATGGGAACATTGCTACGCTGAAGGGCGGGATGTAAAATGCCAACAGCCACTCTGGAGAAGTGTACAGTGTGTCCTGAAACATCTAAAAAACTCAGCTTAGAGAGCATAGGGCACTTCCACTCATGAGCGGATAAATTGGGAAAACTAAAAATCAGCAAGACAGAGGCACCCCAAAGTTGAGGGCTGCTCTGTTGACAAGAACCTCCACTTTGTTACACCTTAAATATCACAGGAATGACAAGAATGGATAAAGAAGTTGTGGTCCTTATGTACAATGGAATATCACTCAGCCATGAAATCAACGTCATAAGGCTAAGAGCAGCATGATGAGTGCATTTGGGTACGACGATTCTAAGTGAAATAAGTCACACAGAAAAAGACACTTATCATAAGATATCACTTATAGAGGGAATGTAAAAACCGCTACCCTTGAACTGAATTACATAACAGGTCAGAGTCACACGTTTAGAAAACACACTATGGCTGCTTAAGGGGAAAGGTGAGGTGGGGCGATGCATAAAAGAAGGGTTTCAAATTAGCTCAGATAGCGTTCCATAAACCCAATATGTAATAGACAAGACCTACACCTTGCTCAGTGAACTGGACTCAACACGCCCTATTCACCGCCCAAGAATATATCTGACTAGTAAGAATCTTAAAACCTATGTATTTATATCTCTCTGTAAGTGAGTGAAGTGGGTGAAAAGCGGCATAACCACAGCAGTGAAAAGCAGCTAAACCCCATTATACAAATCAATTACTTTTAAAAACCCGTGAAACAAAGACAGTGAAAGAGAGAGAAATTCTGACAAAATTCGTTCAGGGGCTGTGATGCAACCTGGATTGACCATATGTAGACCCACAGATGGATGAGACATAAGGGTGGACACTCTTGGGGCTGAGAGGTTTGGTGAGGTTGGGTGAGCAAACGCAGACCCTTTAAAGTAATACTGCGTGGTACCCATCCCATGGGTCCCAAATCTCCAGGTTCAAGGGCATCTTCCTACATCGAAAACACGCATGAGAAACCCCGTAGATGGTACACCGTGTGATCGGGAAAGGTTTCTAAAACACTCCTCATTTCTCATCTCCTTGTGCTCCGGTTCACCATTCCAGCTGCTTTACTAGCAATCTCCCTCCTTGGAGAATCAGCACCTTTAACCTCCTGTTCCGTACCGGTTGCAATTTGTCCTGAGGTTGACGGGAAGAGGGGGAACCAATGAGAGACTAGCTCTAGGTGTTGGGACAGGCACAGGTCACTCTATTTTCCCATCAGGAAGAAGAATTAACCACAGGCTCAGCCTGCCGCCCGGAGCCAGAATAGAGCCTGAAGCAATCCTGTGCTTTTGCGGACAGCTCCCAAGAAAGCGAGTTGAAAAATGGAGCTCAGGGGCACTGCAATTCACAAACCTGCAGACTTAGAAATGATAACACTCGTCCGCAAATGTATTGAGGGAAGGCAACGAAGAGGATTTGAAAGCAAGGCAGAATTGCAGGAAACAGATTTCAGGAGGTAGATTCGAATCGCCTTTAAAGCACAGGAAAAGCGGCAAAACCTCGACAATGATGCCCTTGGCCAAAAAGGGCGTATGCGTTTTTTCCTGAATATATTCAGGAAAAAACGCATACGCCCTTTTTGGCCAACCAAGCAACCTGGAAAGGCAAATCAGCGCTACAAAGAAGTCTCGCTTCCCATCGGTCAAAAGGGCCAGGCTGAATAAAGTGTCAAAACCAGAAATGCAGGACAGGCCATGGAGAAATGGGAGCCTTGCTACGCTGATGGGCGGGATGTAAATTGCCAACAGCCACTCTGGAGAAGTGTACGGTGTGTCCTGAAACATCTAAAAAACTCAGCTTAGAGAGCATAGGGCACTTCCACTCATGGGCGTATAAATTGGGAAAACTAAAAATCAGCAAGACACAGGCACCCCAAAGTTTAGGGCTGCTCTGTTGACAAGAACCTCCACTTTGTTACACCTTAAATATGCCAGGAAAGGCAAGAATGGATAAAGAATTTGTGGTCCTTATGTACAATGGAATATCACTCAGCCATGAAATCAACGTCATAAGGCTAGTAGCAGCATGATGAGTGGATTTGGGTACGACGATTCTAAGTGAAATAAGTCACACAGAAAAAGACACTTATCATAAGATATCACTTATAGAGGGAATGTAAAAACCGCTACCCTTGAACTGAATTACATAACAGGTCAGAGTCACACGTTTAGAAAACACACTAGGGCTGCTTAACGGGAAAGGTGAGGTGGGGTGATGCATAAAACAAGGGTTTCAAATTAGCTCAGATAGCGTTCCATAAACCCAATATGTAATAGACAAGACCTACTCCTTCCTCAGTGAACTGGACTCAACACGCCCTATTCATCGCCCAAGAATATATCTGACTAGTAAGAATCTTAAAACCTATGTATTTATATCTCTCTGTAAGTGAGTGAAGTGGGTGAAAAGCGCCATAACCACAGTAGTGAAAAGCAGCTAAACCCCATTATACAAATCAATTACTTTTAAAAACCCGTGAAACAAAGACAGTGAAAGAGAAATTCTGACAAAATTCGTTCAGGGGCTGTGATGCAACCTGGATTGACCATATGTAGACCCACAGATGGATGAGACATAAGGGTGGACACTCTTGGGGCTGAGAGGTTTGGTGAGGTTGGGTGAGCAAACACAGACCCTTTAAAGTAATACTGCGTGGTACCCATCCCATGGGTCCCAAATCTCCAGGTTCAAGGGCATCTTCATACATCGAAAACATGCATGAGAAACCCCGAAGATGGTACACCGTGTGATCGGGAATGGTTTCTAAAACGCACCTCATTTCTCATCAATTTGTGCTCCAGTTCGCCATTCCAGCCGCTATACTAGCAATCTCCCTGCTTGGAGAATCAGCACCTTTAACCTCCTGTTCCGAACAGGTTGCAATTTGTCCTGAGGATGAACGGGAAGAGGGGGAACCAATGAGAGACTAGCTCTAGGTGTTGGGACAGGCACAGGTCACTCTATTTTCCCATCAGGAAGAAGAATTAACCACAGGCTCAGCCTGCCGCCAGGAGCCAGAATAGGGCCTGAAGCAATCCTGAGCTTTTGCGGCCAGCTCCCAAGAAAGCGAGTTGAAAAATGGTGCTCAGGGGCACTGCAATTCACAAACCTGCAGACTTAGAAATAATAACTCTCGTCCACAAATATATTGAGGGAAGGCAACGAAGAGGATTTGAAAGCAAGGCAGAATTGCAGGAAACAGATTTCAGGAGGTAGATTCGAATCGCCTTTAAAGCACAGGAAAAGCGGCAAAACCTCGACAATGATGCCCTTGGCCAAAAAGGGCGTATGCGTTTTTTCCTGAATATATTCAGGAAAAAACGCATACGCCCTTTTTGGCCAACCAAGCAACCTGGAAAGGCAAATCAGCGCTACAAAGAAGTCTCGCTTCCCATCGGTCAAAAGGGCCAGGCTGAATAAAGTGTCAAAACCAGAAATGCAGGACAGGCCATGGAGAAATGGGAGCCTTGCTACGCTGATGGGCGGGATGTAAATTGCCAACAGCCACTCTGGAGAAGTGTACGGTGTGTCCTGAAACATCTAAAAAACTCAGCTTAGAGAGCATAGGGCACTTCCACTCATGGGCGTATAAATTGGGAAAACTAAAAATCAGCAAGACACAGGCACCCCAAAGTTTAGGGCTGCTCTGTTGACAAGAACCTCCACTTTGTTACACCTTAAATATCCCAGGAAAGGCAAGAATGGATAAAGAAGTTGTGGTCCTTATGTACAATGGAATATCACTCAGCCATGAAATCAACGTCATAAGGCTAGGAGCAGCATGATGAGTGGATTTGGGTACGACGATTCTAAGTGAAATAAGTCACACAGAAAAAGACACTTATCATAAGATATCACTTATGGAGGGAATGTAAAAACCGCTACCCTTGAACTGAATTACATAACAGGTCAGAGTCACACGTTTAGAAAACACACTAGGGCTGCTTAACGGGAAAGGTGAGGTGGGGTGATGCATAAAACAAGGGTTTCAAATTAGCTCAGATAGCGTTCCATAAACCCAATATGTAATAGACAAGACCTACTCCTTCCTCAGTGAACTGGACTCAACACGCCCTATTCATCGCCCAAGAATATATCTGACTAGTAAGAATCTTAAAACCTATGTATTTATATCTCTCTGTAAGTGAGTGAAGTGGGTGAAAAGCGGCATAACCACAGCAGTGAAAAGCAGCTAAACCCCATTATACAAATCAATTACTTTTAAAAACCCGTGAAACAAAGACAGTGAAAGAGAGAGAAATTCTGACAAAATTCGTTCAGGGGCTGTGATGCAACCTGGATTGACCATATGTAGACCCACAGATGGATGAGACATAAGGGTGGACACTCTTGGGGCTGAGAGGTTTGGTGAGGTTGGGTGAGCAAACGCAGACCCTTTAAAGTAATACTGCGTGGTACCCATCCCATGGGTCCCAAATCTCCAGGTTCAAGGGCATCTTCATACATCGAAAACATGCATGAGAAACCCCGAAGATGGTACACCGTGTGATCGGGAATGGTTTCTAAAACGCACCTCATTTCTCATCAATTTGTGCTCCAGTTCGCCATTCCAGCCGCTATACTAGCAATCTCCCTGCTTGGAGAATCAGCACCTTTAACCTCCTGTTCCGAACAGGTTGCAATTTGTCCTGAGGATGAACGGGAAGAGGGGGAACCAATGAGAGACTAGCTCTAGGTGTTGGGACAGGCACAGGTCACTCTATTTTCCCATCAGGAAGAAGAATTAACCACAGGCTCAGCCTGCCGCCAGGAGCCAGAATAGGGCCTGAAGCAATCCTGAGCTTTTGCGGCCAGCTCCCAAGAAAGCGAGTTGAAAAATGGTGCTCAGGGGCACTGCAATTCACAAACCTGCAGACTTAGAAATAATAACTCTCGTCCACAAATATATTGAGGGAAGGCAACGAAGAGGATTTGAAAGCAAGGCAGAATTGCAGGAAACAGATTTCAGGAGGTAGATTCGAATCGCCTTTAAAGCACAGGAAAAGCGGCAAAACCTCGACAATGATGCCCTTGGCCAAAAAGGGCGTATGCGTTTTTTCCTGAATATATTCAGGAAAAAACGCATACGCCCTTTTTGGCCAACCAAGCAACCTGGAAAGGCAAATCAGCGCTACAAAGAAGTCTCGCTTCCCATCGGTCAAAAGGGCCAGGCTGAATAAAGTGTCAAAACCAGAAATGCAGGACAGGCCATGGAGAAATGGGAGCCTTGCTACGCTGATGGGCGGGATGTAAATTGCCAACAGCCACTCTGGAGAAGTGTACGGTGTGTCCTGAAACATCTAAAAAACTCAGCTTAGAGAGCATAGGGCACTTCCACTCATGGGCGTATAAATTGGGAAAACTAAAAATCAGCAAGACACAGGCACCCCAAAGTTTAGGGCTGCTCTGTTGACAAGAACCTCCACTTTGTTACACCTTAAATATCCCAGGAAAGGCAAGAATGGATAAAGAAGTTGTGGTCCTTATGTACAATGGAATATCACTCAGCCATGAAATCAACGTCATAAGGCTAGTAGCAGCATGATGAGTGGATTTGGGTACGACGATTCTAAGTGAAATAAGTCACACAGAAAAAGACACTTATCATAAGATATCACTTATAGAGGGAATGTAAAAACCGCTACCCTTGAACTGAATTACATAACAGGTCAGAGTCACACGTTTAGAAAACACACTAGGGCTGCTTAACGGGAAAGGTGAGGTGGGGTGATGCATAAAACAAGGGTTTCAAATTAGCTCAGATAGCGTTCCATAAACCCAATATGTAATAGACAAGACCTACTCCTTCCTCAGTGAACTGGACTCAACACGCCCTATTCATCGCCCAAGAATATATCTGACTAGTAAGAATCTTAAAACCTATGTATTTATATCTCTCTGTAAGTGAGTGAAGTGGGTGAAAAGCGGCATAACCACAGCAGTGAAAAGCAGCTAAACCCCATTATACAAATCAATTACTTTTAAAAACCCGTGAAACAAAGACAGTGAAAGAGAGAGAAATTCTGACAAAATTCGTTCAGGGGCTGTGATGCAACCTGGATTGACCATATGTAGACCCACAGATGGATGAGACATAAGGGTGGACACTCTTGGGGCTGAGAGGTTTGGTGAGGTTGGGTGAGCAAACGCAGACCCTTTAAAGTAATACTGCGTGGTACCCATCCCATGGGTCCCAAATCTCCAGGTTCAAGGGCATCTTCATACATCGAAAACATGCATGAGAAACCCCGAAGATGGTACACCGTGTGATCGGGAATGGTTTCTAAAACGCACCTCATTTCTCATCAATTTGTGCTCCAGTTCGCCATTCCAGCCGCTATACTAGCAATCTCCCTGCTTGGAGAATCAGCACCTTTAACCTCCTGTTCCGAACAGGTTGCAATTTGTCCTGAGGATGAACGGGAAGAGGGGGAACCAATGAGAGACTAGCTCTAGGTGTTGGGACAGGCACAGGTCACTCTATTTTCCCATCAGGAAGAAGAATTAACCACAGGCTCAGCCTGCCGCCAGGAGCCAGAATAGGGCCTGAAGCAATCCTGAGCTTTTGCGGCCAGCTCCCAAGAAAGCGAGTTGAAAAATGGTGCTCAGGGGCACTGCAATTCACAAACCTGCAGACTTAGAAATAATAACTCTCGTCCACAAATATATTGAGGGAAGGCAACGAAGAGGATTTGAAAACAAGGCAGAATTGCAGGAAACAGATTTCAGGAGGTAGATTCGAATCGCCTTTAAAGCACAGGAAAAGCGGCAAAACCTCGACAATGATGCCCTTGGCCAAAAAGGGCGTATGCGTTTTTTCCTGAATATATTCAGGAAAAAACGCATACGCCCTTTTTGGCCAACCAAGCAACCTGGAAAGGCAAATCAGCGCTACAAAGAAGTCTCGCTTCCCATCGGTCAAAAGGGCCAGGCTGAATAAAGTGTCAAAACCAGAAATGCAGGACAGGCCATGGAGAAATGGGAGCCTTGCTACGCTGATGGGCGGGATGTAAATTGCCAACAGCCACTCTGGAGAAGTGTACGGTGTGTCCTGAAACATCTAAAAAACTCAGCTTAGAGAGCATAGGGCACTTCCACTCATGGGCGTATAAATTGGGAAAACTAAAAATCAGCAAGACACAGGCACCCCAAAGTTTAGGGCTGCTCTGTTGACAAGAACCTCCACTTTGTTACACCTTAAATATCCCAGGAAAGGCAAGAATGGATAAAGAAGTTGTGGTCCTTATGTACAATGGAATATCACTCAGCCATGAAATCAACGTCATAAGGCTAGGAGCAGCATGATGAGTGGATTTGGGTACGACGATTCTAAGTGAAATAAGTCACACAGAAAAAGACACTTATCATAAGATATCACTTATGGAGGGAATGTAAAAACCGCTACCCTTGAACTGAATTACATAACAGGTCAGAGTCACACGTTTAGAAAACACACTAGGGCTGCTTAACGGGAAAGGTGAGGTGGGGTGATGCATAAAACAAGGGTTTCAAATTAGCTCAGATAGCGTTCCATAAACCCAATATGTAATAGACAAGACCTACTCCTTCCTCAGTGAACTGGACTCAACACGCCCTATTCATCGCCCAAGAATATATCTGACTAGTAAGAATCTTAAAACCTATGTATTTATATCTCTCTGTAAGTGAGTGAAGTGGGTGAAAAGCGGCATAACCACAGCAGTGAAAAGCAGCTAAACCCCATTATACAAATCAATTACTTTTAAAAACCCGTGAAACAAAGACAGTGAAAGAGAGAGAAATTCTGACAAAATTCGTTCAGGGGCTGTGATGCAACCTGGATTGACCATATGTAGACCCACAGATGGATGAGACATAAGGGTGGACACTCTTGGGGCTGAGAGGTTTGGTGAGGTTGGGTGAGCAAACGCAGACCCTTTAAAGTAATACTGCGTGGTACCCATCCCATGGGTCCCAAATCTCCAGGTTCAAGGGCATCTTCATACATCGAAAACATGCATGAGAAACCCCGAAGATGGTACACCGTGTGATCGGGAATGGTTTCTAAAACGCACCTCATTTCTCATCAATTTGTGCTCCAGTTCGCCATTCCAGCCGCTATACTAGCAATCTCCCTGCTTGGAGAATCAGCACCTTTAACCTCCTGTTCCGAACAGGTTGCAATTTGTCCTGAGGATGAACGGGAAGAGGGGGAACCAATGAGAGACTAGCTCTAGGTGTTGGGACAGGCACAGGTCACTCTATTTTCCCATCAGGAAGAAGAATTAACCACAGGCTCAGCCTGCCGCCAGGAGCCAGAATAGGGCCTGAAGCAATCCTGAGCTTTTGCGGCCAGCTCCCAAGAAAGCGAGTTGAAAAATGGTGCTCAGGGGCACTGCAATTCACAAACCTGCAGACTTAGAAATAATAACTCTCGTCCACAAATATATTGAGGGAAGGCAACGAAGAGGATTTGAAAGCAAGGCAGAATTGCAGGAAACAGATTTCAGGAGGTAGATTCGAATCGCCTTTAAAGCACAGGAAAAGCGGCAAAACCTCGACAATGATGCCCTTGGCCAAAAAGGGCGTATGCGTTTTTTCCTGAATATATTCAGGAAAAAACGCATACGCCCTTTTTGGCCAACCAAGCAACCTGGAAAGGCAAATCAGCGCTACAAAGAAGTCTCGCTTCCCATCGGTCAAAAGGGCCAGGCTGAATAAAGTGTCAAAACCAGAAATGCAGGACAGGCCATGGAGAAATGGGAGCCTTGCTACGCTGATGGGCGGGATGTAAATTGCCAACAGCCACTCTGGAGAAGTGTACGGTGTGTCCTGAAACATCTAAAAAACTCAGCTTAGAGAGCATAGGGCACTTCCACTCATGGGCGTATAAATTGGGAAAACTAAAAATCAGCAAGACACAGGCACCCCAAAGTTTAGGGCTGCTCTGTTGACAAGAACCTCCACTTTGTTACACCTTAAATATCCCAGGAAAGGCAAGAATGGATAAAGAAGTTGTGGTCCTTATGTACAATGGAATATCACTCAGCCATGAAATCAACGTCATAAGGCTAGTAGCAGCATGATGAGTGGATTTGGGTACGACGATTCTAAGTGAAATAAGTCACACAGAAAAAGACACTTATCATAAGATATCACTTATAGAGGGAATGTAAAAACCGCTACCCTTGAACTGAATTACATAACAGGTCAGAGTCACACGTTTAGAAAACACACTAGGGCTGCTTAACGGGAAAGGTGAGGTGGGGTGATGCATAAAACAAGGGTTTCAAATTAGCTCAGATAGCGTTCCATAAACCCAATATGTAATAGACAAGACCTACTCCTTCCTCAGTGAACTGGACTCAACACGCCCTATTCATCGCCCAAGAATATATCTGACTAGTAAGAATCTTAAAACCTATGTATTTATATCTCTCTGTAAGTGAGTGAAGTGGGTGAAAAGCGGCATAACCACAGCAGTGAAAAGCAGCTAAACCCCATTATACAAATCAATTACTTTTAAAAACCCGTGAAACAAAGACAGTGAAAGAGAGAGAAATTCTGACAAAATTCGTTCAGGGGCTGTGATGCAACCTGGATTGACCATATGTAGACCCACAGATGGATGAGACATAAGGGTGGACACTCTTGGGGCTGAGAGGTTTGGTGAGGTTGGGTGAGCAAACGCAGACCCTTTAAAGTAATACTGCGTGGTACCCATCCCATGGGTCCCAAATCTCCAGGTTCAAGGGCATCTTCATACATCGAAAACATGCATGAGAAACCCCGAAGATGGTACACCGTGTGATCGGGAATGGTTTCTAAAACGCACCTCATTTCTCATCAATTTGTGCTCCAGTTCGCCATTCCAGCCGCTATACTAGCAATCTCCCTGCTTGGAGAATCAGCACCTTTAACCTCCTGTTCCGAACAGGTTGCAATTTGTCCTGAGGATGAACGGGAAGAGGGGGAACCAATGAGAGACTAGCTCTAGGTGTTGGGACAGGCACAGGTCACTCTATTTTCCCATCAGGAAGAAGAATTAACCACAGGCTCAGCCTGCCGCCAGGAGCCAGAATAGGGCCTGAAGCAATCCTGAGCTTTTGCGGCCAGCTCCCAAGAAAGCGAGTTGAAAAATGGTGCTCAGGGGCACTGCAATTCACAAACCTGCAGACTTAGAAATAATAACTCTCGTCCACAAATATATTGAGGGAAGGCAACGAAGAGGATTTGAAAACAAGGCAGAATTGCAGGAAACAGATTTCAGGAGGTAGATTCGAATCGCCTTTAAAGCACAGGAAAAGCGGCAAAACCTCGACAATGATGCCCTTGGCCAAAAAGGGCGTATGCGTTTTTTCCTGAATATATTCAGGAAAAAACGCATACGCCCTTTTTGGCCAACCAAGCAACCTGGAAAGGCAAATCAGCGCTACAAAGAAGTCTCGCTTCCCATCGGTCAAAAGGGCCAGGCTGAATAAAGTGTCAAAACCAGAAATGCAGGACAGGCCATGGAGAAATGGGAGCCTTGCTACGCTGATGGGCGGGATGTAAATTGCCAACAGCCACTCTGGAGAAGTGTACGGTGTGTCCTGAAACATCTAAAAAACTCAGCTTAGAGAGCATAGGGCACTTCCACTCATGGGCGTATAAATTGGGAAAACTAAAAATCAGCAAGACACAGGCACCCCAAAGTTTAGGGCTGCTCTGTTGACAAGAACCTCCACTTTGTTACACCTTAAATATCCCAGGAAAGGCAAGAATGGATAAAGAAGTTGTGGTCCTTATGTACAATGGAATATCACTCAGCCATGAAATCAACGTCATAAGGCTAGGAGCAGCATGATGAGTGGATTTGGGTACGACGATTCTAAGTGAAATAAGTCACACAGAAAAAGACACTTATCATAAGATATCACTTATGGAGGGAATGTAAAAACCGCTACCCTTGAACTGAATTACATAACAGGTCAGAGTCACACGTTTAGAAAACACACTAGGGCTGCTTAACGGGAAAGGTGAGGTGGGGTGATGCATAAAACAAGGGTTTCAAATTAGCTCAGATAGCGTTCCATAAACCCAATATGTAATAGACAAGACCTACTCCTTCCTCAGTGAACTGGACTCAACACGCCCTATTCATCGCCCAAGAATATATCTGACTAGTAAGAATCTTAAAACCTATGTATTTATATCTCTCTGTAAGTGAGTGAAGTGGGTGAAAAGCGGCATAACCACAGCAGTGAAAAGCAGCTAAACCCCATTATACAAATCAATTACTTTTAAAAACCCGTGAAACAAAGACAGTGAAAGAGAGAGAAATTCTGACAAAATTCGTTCAGGGGCTGTGATGCAACCTGGATTGACCATATGTAGACCCACAGATGGATGAGACATAAGGGTGGACACTCTTGGGGCTGAGAGGTTTGGTGAGGTTGGGTGAGCAAACGCAGACCCTTTAAAGTAATACTGCGTGGTACCCATCCCATGGGTCCCAAATCTCCAGGTTCAAGGGCATCTTCATACATCGAAAACATGCATGAGAAACCCCGAAGATGGTACACCGTGTGATCGGGAATGGTTTCTAAAACGCACCTCATTTCTCATCAATTTGTGCTCCAGTTCGCCATTCCAGCCGCTATACTAGCAATCTCCCTGCTTGGAGAATCAGCACCTTTAACCTCCTGTTCCGAACAGGTTGCAATTTGTCCTGAGGATGAACGGGAAGAGGGGGAACCAATGAGAGACTAGCTCTAGGTGTTGGGACAGGCACAGGTCACTCTATTTTCCCATCAGGAAGAAGAATTAACCACAGGCTCAGCCTGCCGCCAGGAGCCAGAATAGGGCCTGAAGCAATCCTGAGCTTTTGCGGCCAGCTCCCAAGAAAGCGAGTTGAAAAATGGTGCTCAGGGGCACTGCAATTCACAAACCTGCAGACTTAGAAATAATAACTCTCGTCCACAAATATATTGAGGGAAGGCAACGAAGAGGATTTGAAAGCAAGGCAGAATTGCAGGAAACAGATTTCAGGAGGTAGATTCGAATCGCCTTTAAAGCACAGGAAAAGCGGCAAAACCTCGACAATGATGCCCTTGGCCAAAAAGGGCGTATGCGTTTTTTCCTGAATATATTCAGGAAAAAACGCATACGCCCTTTTTGGCCAACCAAGCAACCTGGAAAGGCAAATCAGCGCTACAAAGAAGTCTCGCTTCCCATCGGTCAAAAGGGCCAGGCTGAATAAAGTGTCAAAACCAGAAATGCAGGACAGGCCATGGAGAAATGGGAGCCTTGCTACGCTGATGGGCGGGATGGAAATTGCCAACAGCCACTCTGGAGAAGTGTACGGTGTGTCCTGAAACATCTAAAAAACTCAGCTTAGAGAGCATAGGGCACTTCCACTCATGGGCGTATAAATTGGGAAAACTAAAAATCAGCAAGACACAGGCACCCCAAAGTTTAGGGCTGCTCTGTTGACAAGAACCTCCACTTTGTTACACCTTAAATATCCCAGGAAAGGCAAGAATGGATAAAGAAGTTGTGGTCCTTATGTACAATGGAATATCACTCAGCCATGAAATCAACGTCATAAGGCTAGTAGCAGCATGATGAGTGGATTTGGGTACGACGATTCTAAGTGAAATAAGTCACACAGAAAAAGACACTTATCATAAGATATCACTTATAGAGGGAATGTAAAAACCGCTACCCTTGAACTGAATTACATAACAGGTCAGAGTCACACGTTTAGAAAACACACTAGGGCTGCTTAACGGGAAAGGTGAGGTGGGGTGATGCATAAAACAAGGGTTTCAAATTAGCTCAGATAGCATTCCATAAACCCAATATGTAATAGACAAGACCTACTCTTTCCTCAGCGAACTGGACTCAACACCCCCTTTTCACCGCCCAAGAATATATCTGACTAGTAAGAATCTTAAAACCTATGTATTTATATCTCTCTGTAAGTGAGTGAAGTGGGTGAAAAGCGGCATAAACACAGCAGTGAAAAGCAGCTAAACCCCATTATACAAATCAATTACTTTTAAAAACCCGTGAAACAAAGACAGTGAAAGAGAGAGAAATTCTGACAAAATTCGTTCAGGGGCTGTGATGCAACCTGGATTGACCATATGTAGACCCACAGATGGATGAGACATAAGGGTGGACACTCTTGGGGCTGAGAGGTTTGGTGAGGTTGGGTGAGCAAACGCAGACCCTTTAAAGTAATACTGCGTGGTACCCATCCCATGGGTCCCAAATCTCCAGGTTCAAGGGCATCTTCCTACATCGAAAACACGCATGAGAAACCCCGTAGATGGTACACCGTGTGATCGGGAAAGGTTTCTAAAACACTCCTCATTTCTCATCTCCTTGTGCTCCGGTTCACCATTCCAGCTGCTTTACTAGCAATCTCCCTCCTTGGAGAATCAGCACCTTTAACCTCCTGTTCCGTACCGGTTGCAATTTGTCCTGAGGTTGACGGGAAGAGGGGGAACCAATGAGAGACTAGCTCTAGGTGTTGGGACAGGCACAGGTCACTCTATTTTCCCATCAGGAAGAAGAATTAACCACAGGCTCAGCCTGCCGCCCGGAGCCAGAATAGAGCCTGAAGCAATCCTGTGCTTTTGCGGCCAGCTCCCAAGAAAGCGAGTTGAAAAATGGAGCTCAGGGGCACTGCAATTCACAAACCTGCACACTTAGAAATGATAACTCTCGTCCGCAAATGTATTGAGGGAAGGCAACGAAGAGGATTTGAAAGCAAGGCAGAATTGCAGGAAACAGATTTCAGGAGGTAGATTCGAATCGCCTTTAAAGCACAGGAAAAGCGGCAAAACCTCGACAATGATGCCCTTGGCCAAAAAGGGCGTATGCGTTTTTTCCTGAATATATTCAGGAAAAAACGCATACGCCCTTTTTGGCCAACCAAGCAACCTGGAAAGGCAAATCAGCGCTACAAAGAAGTCTCGCTTCCCATCGGTCAAAAGGGCCAGGCTGAATAAAGTGTCAAAACCAGAAATGCAGGACAGGCCATGGAGAAATGGGAGCCTTGCTACGCTGATGGGCGGGATGTAAATTGCCAACAGCCACTCTGGAGAAGTGTACGGTGTGTCCTGAAACATCTAAAAAACTCAGCTTAGAGAGCATAGGGCACTTCCACTCATGGGCGTATAAATTGGGAAAACTAAAAATCAGCAAGACACAGGCACCCCAAAGTTTAGGGCTGCTCTGTTGACAAGAACCTCCACTTTGTTACACCTTAAATATCCCAGGAAAGGCAAGAATGGATAAAGAAGTTGTGGTCCTTATGTACAATGGAATATCACTCAGCCATGAAATCAACGTCATAAGGCTAGTAGCAGCATGATGAGTGGATTTGGGTACGACGATTCTAAGTGAAATAAGTCACACAGAAAAAGACACTTATCATAAGATATCACTTATAGAGGGAATGTAAAAACCGCTACCCTTGAACTGAATTACATAACAGGTCAGAGTCACACGTTTAGAAAACACACTAGGGCTGCTTAACGGGAAAGGTGAGGTGGGGTGATGCATAAAACAAGGGTTTCAAATTAGCTCAGATAGCGTTCCATAAACCCAATATGTAATAGACAAGACCTACTCCTTCCTCAGTGAACTGGACTCAACACGCCCTATTCATCGCCCAAGAATATATCTGACTAGTAAGAATCTTAAAACCTATGTATTTATATCTCTCTGTAAGTGAGTGAAGTGGGTGAAAAGCGGCATAACCACAGCAGTGAAAAGCAGCTAAACCCCATTATACAAATCAATTACTTTTAAAAACCCGTGAAACAAAGACAGTGAAAGAGAAATTCTGACAAAATTCGTTCAGGGGCTGTGATGCAACCTGGATTGACCATATGTAGACCCACAGATGGATGAGACATAAGGGTGGACACTCTTGGGGCTGAGAGGTTTGGTGAGGTTGGGTGAGCAAACACAGACCCTTTAAAGTAATACTGCGTGGTACCCATCCCATGGGTCCCAAATCTCCAGGTTCAAGGGCATCTTCCTACATCGAAAACACGCATGAGAAACCCCGAAGATGGTACACCGTGTGATCGGGAATGGTTTCTAAAACGCACCGCATTTCTCATCAATTTGTGCTCCAGTTCGCCATTCCAGCCGCTATACTAGCAATCTCCCTGCTTGGAGAATCAGCACCTTTAACCTCCTGTTCCGAACAGGTTGCAATTTGTCCTGAGGATGAACGGGAAGAGGGGGAACCAATGAGAGACTAGCTCTAGGTGTTGGGACAGGCACAGGTCACTCTATTTTCCCATCAGGAAGAAGAATTAACCACAGGCTCAGCCTGCCGCCAGGAGCCAGAATAGGGCCTGAAGCAATCCTGAGCTTTTGCGGCCAGCTCCCAAGAAAGCGAGTTGAAAAATGGTGCTCAGGGGCACTGCAATTCACAAACCTGCAGACTTAGAAATAATAACTCTCGTCCACAAATATATTGAGGGAAGGCAACGAAGAGGATTTGAAAACAAGGCAGAATTGCAGGAAACAGATTTCAGGAGGTAGATTCGAATCGCCTTTAAAGCACAGGAAAAGCGGCAAAACCTCGACAATGATGCCCTTGGCCAAAAAGGGCGTATGCGTTTTTTCCTGAATATATTCAGGAAAAAACGCATACGCCCTTTTTGGCCAACCAAGCAACCTGGAAAGGCAAATCAGCGCTACAAAGAAGTCTCGCTTCCCATCGGTCAAAAGGGCCAGGCTGAATAAAGTGTCAAAACCAGAAATGCAGGACAGGCCATGGAGAAATGGGAGCCTTGCTACGCTGATGGGCGGGATGGAAATTGCCAACAGCCACTCTGGAGAAGTGTACGGTGTGTCCTGAAACATCTAAAAAACTCAGCTTAGAGAGCATAGGGCACTTCCACTCATGGGCGTATAAATTGGGAAAACTAAAAATCAGCAAGACACAGGCACCCCAAAGTTTAGGGCTGCTCTGTTGACAAGAACCTCCACTTTGTTACACCTTAAATATGCCAGGAAAGGCAAGAATGGATAAAGAAGTTGTGGTCCTTATGTACAATGGAATATCACTCAGCCATGAAATCAACGTCATAAGGCTAGGAGCAGCATGATGAGTGGATTTGGGTACGACGATTCTAAGTGAAATAAGTCACACAGAAAAAGACACTTATCATAAGATATCACTTATGGAGGGAATGTAAAAACCGCTACCCTTGAACTGAATTACATAACAGGTCAGAGTCACACGTTTAGAAAACACACTAGGGCTGCTTAACGGGAAAGGTGAGGTGGGGTGATGCATAAAACAAGGGTTTCAAATTAGCTCAGATAGCATTCCATAAACCCAATATGTAATAGACAAGACCTACTCTTTCCTCAGCGAACTGGACTCAACACCCCCTTTTCACCGCCCAAGAATATATCTGACTAGTAAGAATCTTAAAACCTATGTATTTATATCTCTCTGTAAGTGAGTGAAGTGGGTGAAAAGCGGCATAAACACAGCAGTGAAAAGCAGCTAAACCCCATTATACAAATCAATTACTTTTAAAAACCCGTGAAACAAAGACAGTGAAAGAGAGAGAAATTCTGACAAAATTCGTTCAGGGGCTGTGATGCAACCTGGATTGACCATATGTAGACCCACAGATGGATGAGACATAAGGGTGGACACTCTTGGGGCTGAGAGGTTTGGTGAGGTTGGGTGAGCAAACGCAGACCCTTTAAAGTAATACTGCGTGGTACCCATCCCATGGGTCCCAAATCTCCAGGTTCAAGGGCATCTTCCTACATCGAAAACACGCATGAGAAACCCCGTAGATGGTACACCGTGTGATCGGGAAAGGTTTCTAAAACACTCCTCATTTCTCATCTCCTTGTGCTCCGGTTCACCATTCCAGCTGCTTTACTAGCAATCTCCCTCCTTGGAGAATCAGCACCTTTAACCTCCTGTTCCGTACCGGTTGCAATTTGTCCTGAGGATGAACGGGAAGAGGGGGAACCAATGAGAGACTAGCTCTAGGTGTTGGGACAGGCACAGGTCACTCTATTTTCCCATCAGGAAGAAGAATTAACCACAGGCTCAGCCTGCCGCCAGGAGCCAGAATAGGGCCTGAAGCAATCCTGAGCTTTTGCGGCCAGCTCCCAAGAAAGCGAGTTGAAAAATGGTGCTCAGGGGCACTGCAATTCACAAACCTGCAGACTTAGAAATAATAACTCTCGTCCACAAATATATTGAGGGAAGGCAACGAAGAGGATTTGAAAACAAGGCAGAATTGCAGGAAACAGATTTCAGGAGGTAGATTCGAATCGCCTTTAAAGCACAGGAAAAGCGGCAAAACCTCGACAATGATGCCCTTTTTGGCCAACCAAGCAACCTGGAAAGGCAAATCAGCGCTACAAAGAAGTCTCGCTTCCCATCGGTCAAAAGGGCCAGGCTGAATAAAGTGTCAAAACCAGAAATGCAGGACAGGCCATGGAGAAATGGGAGCCTTGCTACGCTGATGGGCGGGATGGAAATTGCCAACAGCCACTCTGGAGAAGTGTACGGTGTGTCCTGAAACATCTAAAAAACTCAGCTTAGAGAGCATAGGGCACTTCCACTCATGGGCGTATAAATTGGGAAAACTAAAAATCAGCAAGACACAGGCACCCCAAAGTTTAGGGCTGCTCTGTTGACAAGAACCTCCACTTTGTTACACCTTAAATATCCCAGGAAAGGCAAGAATGGATAAAGAAGTTGTGGTCCTTATGTACAATGGAATATCACTCAGCCATGAAATCAACGTCATAAGGCTAGGAGCAGCATGATGAGTGGATTTGGGTACGACGATTCTAAGTGAAATAAGTCACACAGAAAAAGACACTTATCATAAGATATCACTTATGGAGGGAATGTAAAAACCGCTACCCTTGAACTGAATTACATAACAGGTCAGAGTCACACGTTTAGAAAACACACTAGGGCTGCTTAACGGGAAAGGTGAGGTGGGGTGATGCATAAAACAAGGGTTTCAAATTAGCTCAGATAGCGTTCCATAAACCCAATATGTAATAGACAAGACCTACTCCTTCCTCAGTGAACTGGACTCAACACGCCCTATTCATCGCCCAAGAATATATCTGACTAGTAAGAATCTTAAAACCTATGTATTTATATCTCTCTGTAAGTGAGTGAAGTGGGTGAAAAGCGGCATAACCACAGCAGTGAAAAGCAGCTAAACCCCATTATACAAATCAATTACTTTTAAAAACCCGTGAAACAAAGACAGTGAAAGAGAGAGAAATTCTGACAAAATTCGTTCAGGGGCTGTGATGCAACCTGGATTGACCATATGTAGACCCACAGATGGATGAGACATAAGGGTGGACACTCTTGGGGCTGAGAGGTTTGGTGAGGTTGGGTGAGCAAACGCAGACCCTTTAAAGTAATACTGCGTGGTACCCATCCCATGGGTCCCAAATCTCCAGGTTCAAGGGCATCTTCATACATCGAAAACATGCATGAGAAACCCCGAAGATGGTACACCGTGTGATCGGGAATGGTTTCTAAAACGCACCTCATTTCTCATCAATTTGTGCTCCAGTTCGCCATTCCAGCCGCTATACTAGCAATCTCCCTGCTTGGAGAATCAGCACCTTTAACCTCCTGTTCCGAACAGGTTGCAATTTGTCCTGAGGATGAACGGGAAGAGGGGGAACCAATGAGAGACTAGCTCTAGGTGTTGGGACAGGCACAGGTCACTCTATTTTCCCATCAGGAAGAAGAATTAACCACAGGCTCAGCCTGCCGCCAGGAGCCAGAATAGGGCCTGAAGCAATCCTGAGCTTTTGCGGCCAGCTCCCAAGAAAGCGAGTTGAAAAATGGTGCTCAGGGGCACTGCAATTCACAAACCTGCAGACTTAGAAATAATAACTCTCGTCCACAAATATATTGAGGGAAGGCAACGAAGAGGATTTGAAAGCAAGGCAGAATTGCAGGAAACAGATTTCAGGAGGTAGATTCGAATCGCCTTTAAAGCACAGGAAAAGCGGCAAAACCTCGACAATGATGCCCTTGGCCAAAAAGGGCGTATGCGTTTTTTCCTGAATATATTCAGGAAAAAACGCATACGCCCTTTTTGGCCAACCAAGCAACCTGGAAAGGCAAATCAGCGCTACAAAGAAGTCTCGCTTCCCATCGGTCAAAAGGGCCAGGCTGAATAAAGTGTCAAAACCAGAAATGCAGGACAGGCCATGGAGAAATGGGAGCCTTGCTACGCTGATGGGCGGGATGTAAATTGCCAACAGCCACTCTGGAGAAGTGTACGGTGTGTCCTGAAACATCTAAAAAACTCAGCTTAGAGAGCATAGGGCACTTCCACTCATGGGCGTATAAATTGGGAAAACTAAAAATCAGCAAGACACAGGCACCCCAAAGTTTAGGGCTGCTCTGTTGACAAGAACCTCCACTTTGTTACACCTTAAATATCCCAGGAAAGGCAAGAATGGATAAAGAAGTTGTGGTCCTTATGTACAATGGAATATCACTCAGCCATGAAATCAACGTCATAAGGCTAGTAGCAGCATGATGAGTGGATTTGGGTACGACGATTCTAAGTGAAATAAGTCACACAGAAAAAGACACTTATCATAAGATATCACTTATAGAGGGAATGTAAAAACCGCTACCCTTGAACTGAATTACATAACAGGTCAGAGTCACACGTTTAGAAAACACACTAGGGCTGCTTAACGGGAAAGGTGAGGTGGGGTGATGCATAAAACAAGGGTTTCAAATTAGCTCAGATAGCGTTCCATAAACCCAATATGTAATAGACAAGACCTACTCCTTCCTCAGTGAACTGGACTCAACACGCCCTATTCATCGCCCAAGAATATATCTGACTAGTAAGAATCTTAAAACCTATGTATTTATATCTCTCTGTAAGTGAGTGAAGTGGGTGAAAAGCGGCATAACCACAGCAGTGAAAAGCAGCTAAACCCCATTATACAAATCAATTACTTTTAAAAACCCGTGAAACAAAGACAGTGAAAGAGAGAGAAATTCTGACAAAATTCGTTCAGGGGCTGTGATGCAACCTGGATTGACCATATGTAGACCCACAGATGGATGAGACATAAGGGTGGACACTCTTGGGGCTGAGAGGTTTGGTGAGGTTGGGTGAGCAAACGCAGACCCTTTAAAGTAATACTGCGTGGTACCCATCCCATGGGTCCCAAATCTCCAGGTTCAAGGGCATCTTCATACATCGAAAACATGCATGAGAAACCCCGAAGATGGTACACCGTGTGATCGGGAATGGTTTCTAAAACGCACCTCATTTCTCATCAATTTGTGCTCCAGTTCGCCATTCCAGCCGCTATACTAGCAATCTCCCTGCTTGGAGAATCAGCACCTTTAACCTCCTGTTCCGAACAGGTTGCAATTTGTCCTGAGGATGAACGGGAAGAGGGGGAACCAATGAGAGACTAGCTCTAGGTGTTGGGACAGGCACAGGTCACTCTATTTTCCCATCAGGAAGAAGAATTAACCACAGGCTCAGCCTGCCGCCAGGAGCCAGAATAGGGCCTGAAGCAATCCTGAGCTTTTGCGGCCAGCTCCCAAGAAAGCGAGTTGAAAAATGGTGCTCAGGGGCACTGCAATTCACAAACCTGCAGACTTAGAAATAATAACTCTCGTCCACAAATATATTGAGGGAAGGCAACGAAGAGGATTTGAAAGCAAGGCAGAATTGCAGGAAACAGATTTCAGGAGGTAGATTCGAATCGCCTTTAAAGCACAGGAAAAGCGGCAAAACCTCGACAATGATGCCCTTGGCCAAAAAGGGCGTATGCGTTTTTTCCTGAATATATTCAGGAAAAAACGCATACGCCCTTTTTGGCCAACCAAGCAACCTGGAAAGGCAAATCAGCGCTACAAAGAAGTCTCGCTTCCCATCGGTCAAAAGGGCCAGGCTGAATAAAGTGTCAAAACCAGAAATGCAGGACAGGCCATGGAGAAATGGGAGCCTTGCTACGCTGATGGGCGGGATGGAAATTGCCAACAGCCACTCTGGAGAAGTGTACGGTGTGTCCTGAAACATCTAAAAAACTCAGCTTAGAGAGCATAGGGCACTTCCACTCATGGGCGTATAAATTGGGAAAACTAAAAATCAGCAAGACACAGGCACCCCAAAGTTTAGGGCTGCTCTGTTGACAAGAACCTCCACTTTGTTACACCTTAAATATCCCAGGAAAGGCAAGAATGGATAAAGAAGTTGTGGTCCTTATGTACAATGGAATATCACTCAGCCATGAAATCAACGTCATAAGGCTAGTAGCAGCATGATGAGTGGATTTGGGTACGACGATTCTAAGTGAAATAAGTCACACAGAAAAAGACACTTATCATAAGATATCACTTATAGAGGGAATGTAAAAACCGCTACCCTTGAACTGAATTACATAACAGGTCAGAGTCACACGTTTAGAAAACACACTAGGGCTGCTTAACGGGAAAGGTGAGGTGGGGTGATGCATAAAACAAGGGTTTCAAATTAGCTCAGATAGCATTCCATAAACCCAATATGTAATAGACAAGACCTACTCTTTCCTCAGCGAACTGGACTCAACACCCCCTTTTCACCGCCCAAGAATATATCTGACTAGTAAGAATCTTAAAACCTATGTATTTATATCTCTCTGTAAGTGAGTGAAGTGGGTGAAAAGCGGCATAAACACAGCAGTGAAAAGCAGCTAAACCCCATTATACAAATCAATTACTTTTAAAAACCCGTGAAACAAAGACAGTGAAAGAGAGAGAAATTCTGACAAAATTCGTTCAGGGGCTGTGATGCAACCTGGATTGACCATATGTAGACCCACAGATGGATGAGACATAAGGGTGGACACTCTTGGGGCTGAGAGGTTTGGTGAGGTTGGGTGAGCAAACGCAGACCCTTTAAAGTAATACTGCGTGGTACCCATCCCATGGGTCCCAAATCTCCAGGTTCAAGGGCATCTTCCTACATCGAAAACACGCATGAGAAACCCCGTAGATGGTACACCGTGTGATCGGGAAAGGTTTCTAAAACACTCCTCATTTCTCATCTCCTTGTGCTCCGGTTCACCATTCCAGCTGCTTTACTAGCAATCTCCCTCCTTGGAGAATCAGCACCTTTAACCTCCTGTTCCGTACCGGTTGCAATTTGTCCTGAGGTTGACGGGAAGAGGGGGAACCAATGAGAGACTAGCTCTAGGTGTTGGGACAGGCACAGGTCACTCTATTTTCCCATCAGGAAGAAGAATTAACCACAGGCTCAGCCTGCCGCCCGGAGCCAGAATAGAGCCTGAAGCAATCCTGTGCTTTTGCGGCCAGCTCCCAAGAAAGCGAGTTGAAAAATGGAGCTCAGGGGCACTGCAATTCACAAACCTGCACACTTAGAAATGATAACTCTCGTCCGCAAATGTATTGAGGGAAGGCAACGAAGAGGATTTGAAAGCAAGGCAGAATTGCAGGAAACAGATTTCAGGAGGTAGATTCGAATCGCCTTTAAAGCACAGGAAAAGCGGCAAAACCTCGACAATGATGCCCTTGGCCAAAAAGGGCGTATGCGTTTTTTCCTGAATATATTCAGGAAAAAACGCATACGCCCTTTTTGGCCAACCAAGCAACCTGGAAAGGCAAATCAGCGCTACAAAGAAGTCTCGCTTCCCATCGGTCAAAAGGGCCAGGCTGAATAAAGTGTCAAAACCAGAAATGCAGGACAGGCCATGGAGAAATGGGAGCCTTGCTACGCTGATGGGCGGGATGTAAATTGCCAACAGCCACTCTGGAGAAGTGTACGGTGTGTCCTGAAACATCTAAAAAACTCAGCTTAGAGAGCATAGGGCACTTCCACTCATGGGCGTATAAATTGGGAAAACTAAAAATCAGCAAGACACAGGCACCCCAAAGTTTAGGGCTGCTCTGTTGACAAGAACCTCCACTTTGTTACACCTTAAATATCCCAGGAAAGGCAAGAATGGATAAAGAAGTTGTGGTCCTTATGTACAATGGAATATCACTCAGCCATGAAATCAACGTCATAAGGCTAGTAGCAGCATGATGAGTGGATTTGGGTACGACGATTCTAAGTGAAATAAGTCACACAGAAAAAGACACTTATCATAAGATATCACTTATAGAGGGAATGTAAAAACCGCTACCCTTGAACTGAATTACATAACAGGTCAGAGTCACACGTTTAGAAAACACACTAGGGCTGCTTAACGGGAAAGGTGAGGTGGGGTGATGCATAAAACAAGGGTTTCAAATTAGCTCAGATAGCGTTCCATAAACCCAATATGTAATAGACAAGACCTACTCCTTCCTCAGTGAACTGGACTCAACACGCCCTATTCATCGCCCAAGAATATATCTGACTAGTAAGAATCTTAAAACCTATGTATTTATATCTCTCTGTAAGTGAGTGAAGTGGGTGAAAAGCGGCATAACCACAGCAGTGAAAAGCAGCTAAACCCCATTATACAAATCAATTACTTTTAAAAACCCGTGAAACAAAGACAGTGAAAGAGAAATTCTGACAAAATTCGTTCAGGGGCTGTGATGCAACCTGGATTGACCATATGTAGACCCACAGATGGATGAGACATAAGGGTGGACACTCTTGGGGCTGAGAGGTTTGGTGAGGTTGGGTGAGCAAACACAGACCCTTTAAAGTAATACTGCGTGGTACCCATCCCATGGGTCCCAAATCTCCAGGTTCAAGGGCATCTTCCTACATCGAAAACACGCATGAGAAACCCCGAAGATGGTACACCGTGTGATCGGGAATGGTTTCTAAAACGCACCGCATTTCTCATCAATTTGTGCTCCAGTTCGCCATTCCAGCCGCTATACTAGCAATCTCCCTGCTTGGAGAATCAGCACCTTTAACCTCCTGTTCCGAACAGGTTGCAATTTGTCCTGAGGATGAACGGGAAGAGGGGGAACCAATGAGAGACTAGCTCTAGGTGTTGGGACAGGCACAGGTCACTCTATTTTCCCATCAGGAAGAAGAATTAACCACAGGCTCAGCCTGCCGCCAGGAGCCAGAATAGGGCCTGAAGCAATCCTGAGCTTTTGCGGCCAGCTCCCAAGAAAGCGAGTTGAAAAATGGTGCTCAGGGGCACTGCAATTCACAAACCTGCAGACTTAGAAATAATAACTCTCGTCCACAAATATATTGAGGGAAGGCAACGAAGAGGATTTGAAAACAAGGCAGAATTGCAGGAAACAGATTTCAGGAGGTAGATTCGAATCGCCTTTAAAGCACAGGAAAAGCGGCAAAACCTCGACAATGATGCCCTTGGCCAAAAAGGGCGTATGCGTTTTTTCCTGAATATATTCAGGAAAAAACGCATACGCCCTTTTTGGCCAACCAAGCAACCTGGAAAGGCAAATCAGCGCTACAAAGAAGTCTCGCTTCCCATCGGTCAAAAGGGCCAGGCTGAATAAAGTGTCAAAACCAGAAATGCAGGACAGGCCATGGAGAAATGGGAGCCTTGCTACGCTGATGGGCGGGATGGAAATTGCCAACAGCCACTCTGGAGAAGTGTACGGTGTGTCCTGAAACATCTAAAAAACTCAGCTTAGAGAGCATAGGGCACTTCCACTCATGGGCGTATAAATTGGGAAAACTAAAAATCAGCAAGACACAGGCACCCCAAAGTTTAGGGCTGCTCTGTTGACAAGAACCTCCACTTTGTTACACCTTAAATATGCCAGGAAAGGCAAGAATGGATAAAGAAGTTGTGGTCCTTATGTACAATGGAATATCACTCAGCCATGAAATCAACGTCATAAGGCTAGGAGCAGCATGATGAGTGGATTTGGGTACGACGATTCTAAGTGAAATAAGTCACACAGAAAAAGACACTTATCATAAGATATCACTTATGGAGGGAATGTAAAAACCGCTACCCTTGAACTGAATTACATAACAGGTCAGAGTCACACGTTTAGAAAACACACTAGGGCTGCTTAACGGGAAAGGTGAGGTGGGGTGATGCATAAAACAAGGGTTTCAAATTAGCTCAGATAGCATTCCATAAACCCAATATGTAATAGACAAGACCTACTCTTTCCTCAGCGAACTGGACTCAACACCCCCTTTTCACCGCCCAAGAATATATCTGACTAGTAAGAATCTTAAAACCTATGTATTTATATCTCTCTGTAAGTGAGTGAAGTGGGTGAAAAGCGGCATAAACACAGCAGTGAAAAGCAGCTAAACCCCATTATACAAATCAATTACTTTTAAAAACCCGTGAAACAAAGACAGTGAAAGAGAGAGAAATTCTGACAAAATTCGTTCAGGGGCTGTGATGCAACCTGGATTGACCATATGTAGACCCACAGATGGATGAGACATAAGGGTGGACACTCTTGGGGCTGAGAGGTTTGGTGAGGTTGGGTGAGCAAACGCAGACCCTTTAAAGTAATACTGCGTGGTACCCATCCCATGGGTCCCAAATCTCCAGGTTCAAGGGCATCTTCCTACATCGAAAACACGCATGAGAAACCCCGTAGATGGTACACCGTGTGATCGGGAAAGGTTTCTAAAACACTCCTCATTTCTCATCTCCTTGTGCTCCGGTTCACCATTCCAGCTGCTTTACTAGCAATCTCCCTCCTTGGAGAATCAGCACCTTTAACCTCCTGTTCCGTACCGGTTGCAATTTGTCCTGAGGATGAACGGGAAGAGGGGGAACCAATGAGAGACTAGCTCTAGGTGTTGGGACAGGCACAGGTCACTCTATTTTCCCATCAGGAAGAAGAATTAACCACAGGCTCAGCCTGCCGCCAGGAGCCAGAATAGGGCCTGAAGCAATCCTGAGCTTTTGCGGCCAGCTCCCAAGAAAGCGAGTTGAAAAATGGTGCTCAGGGGCACTGCAATTCACAAACCTGCAGACTTAGAAATAATAACTCTCGTCCACAAATATATTGAGGGAAGGCAACGAAGAGGATTTGAAAACAAGGCAGAATTGCAGGAAACAGATTTCAGGAGGTAGATTCGAATCGCCTTTAAAGCACAGGAAAAGCGGCAAAACCTCGACAATGATGCCCTTTTTGGCCAACCAAGCAACCTGGAAAGGCAAATCAGCGCTACAAAGAAGTCTCGCTTCCCATCGGTCAAAAGGGCCAGGCTGAATAAAGTGTCAAAACCAGAAATGCAGGACAGGCCATGGAGAAATGGGAGCCTTGCTACGCTGATGGGCGGGATGGAAATTGCCAACAGCCACTCTGGAGAAGTGTACGGTGTGTCCTGAAACATCTAAAAAACTCAGCTTAGAGAGCATAGGGCACTTCCACTCATGGGCGTATAAATTGGGAAAACTAAAAATCAGCAAGACACAGGCACCCCAAAGTTTAGGGCTGCTCTGTTGACAAGAACCTCCACTTTGTTACACCTTAAATATCCCAGGAAAGGCAAGAATGGATAAAGAAGTTGTGGTCCTTATGTACAATGGAATATCACTCAGCCATGAAATCAACGTCATAAGGCTAGTAGCAGCATGATGAGTGGATTTGGGTACGACGATTCTAAGTGAAATAAGTCACACAGAAAAAGACACTTATCATAAGATATCACTTATAGAGGGAATGTAAAAACCGCTACCCTTGAACTGAATTACATAACAGGTCAGAGTCACACGTTTAGAAAACACACTAGGGCTGCTTAACGGGAAAGGTGAGGTGGGGTGATGCATAAAACAAGGGTTTCAAATTAGCTCAGATAGCATTCCATAAACCCAATATGTAATAGACAAGACCTACTCTTTCCTCAGCGAACTGGACTCAACACCCCCTTTTCACCGCCCAAGAATATATCTGACTAGTAAGAATCTTAAAACCTATGTATTTATATCTCTCTGTAAGTGAGTGAAGTGGGTGAAAAGCAGCATAACCACAGCAGTGAAAAGCAGCTAAACCCCATTATACAAATCAATTACTTTTAAAAACCCGTGAAACAAAGACAGTGAAAGAGAGAGAAATTCTGACAAAATTCGTTCAGGGGCTGTGATGCAACCTGGATTGACCATATGTAGACCCACAGATGGATGAGACATAAGGGTGGACACTCTTGGGGCTGAGAGGTTTGGTGAGGTTGGGTGAGCAAACGCAGACCCTTTAAAGTAATACTGCGTGGTACCCATCCCATGGGTCCCAAATCTCCAGGTTCAAGGGCATCTTCCTACATCGAAAACACGCATGAGAAACCCCGTAGATGGTACACCGTGTGATCGGGAAAGGTTTCTAAAACACTCCTCATTTCTCATCTCCTTGTGCTCCGGTTCACCATTCCAGCTGCTTTACTAGCAATCTCCCTCCTTGGAGAATCAGCACCTTTAACCTCCTGTTCCGTACCGGTTGCAATTTGTCCTGAGGTTGACGGGAAGAGGGGGAACCAATGAGAGACTAGCTCTAGGTGTTGGGACAGGCACAGGTCACTCTATTTTCCCATCAGGAAGAAGAATTAACCACAGGCTCAGCCTGCCGCCCGGAGCCAGAATAGAGCCTGAAGCAATCCTGTGCTTTTGCGGACAGCTCCCAAGAAAGCGAGTTGAAAAATGGAGCTCAGGGGCACTGCAATTCACAAACCTGCAGACTTAGAAATGATAACACTCGTCCGCAAATGTATTGAGGGAAGGCAACGAAGAGGATTTGAAAGCAAGGCAGAATTGCAGGAAACAGATTTCAGGAGGTAGATTCGAATCGCCTTTAAAGCACAGGAAAAGCGGCAAAACCTCGACAATGATGCCCTTGGCCAAAAAGGGCGTATGCGTTTTTTCCTGAATATATTCAGGAAAAAACGCATACGCCCTTTTTGGCCAACCAAGCAACCTGGAAAGGCAAATCAGCGCTACAAAGAAGTCTCGCTTCCCATCGGTCAAAAGGGCCAGGCTGAATAAAGTGTCAAAACCAGAAATGCAGGACAGGCCATGGAGAAATGGGAGCCTTGCTACGCTGATGGGCGGGATGTAAATTGCCAACAGCCACTCTGGAGAAGTGTACGGTGTGTCCTGAAACATCTAAAAAACTCAGCTTAGAGAGCATAGGGCACTTCCACTCATGGGCGTATAAATTGGGAAAACTAAAAATCAGCAAGACACAGGCACCCCAAAGTTTAGGGCTGCTCTGTTGACAAGAACCTCCACTTTGTTACACCTTAAATATCCCAGGAAAGGCAAGAATGGATAAAGAAGTTGTGGTCCTTATGTACAATGGAATATCACTCAGCCATGAAATCAACGTCATAAGGCTAGTAGCAGCATGATGAGTGGATTTGGGTACGACGATTCTAAGTGAAATAAGTCACACAGAAAAAGACACTTATCATAAGATATCACTTATAGAGGGAATGTAAAAACCGCTACCCTTGAACTGAATTACATAACAGGTCAGAGTCACACGTTTAGAAAACACACTAGGGCTGCTTAACGGGAAAGGTGAGGTGGGGTGATGCATAAAACAAGGGTTTCAAATTAGCTCAGATAGCATTCCATAAACCCAATATGTAATAGACAAGACCTACTCTTTCCTCAGCGAACTGGACTCAACACCCCCTTTTCACCGCCCAAGAATATATCTGACTAGTAAGAATCTTAAAACCTATGTATTTATATCTCTCTGTAAGTGAGTGAAGTGGGTGAAAAGCAGCATAACCACAGCAGTGAAAAGCAGCTAAACCCCATTATACAAATCAATTACTTTTAAAAACCCGTGAAACAAAGACAGTGAAAGAGAGAGAAATTCTGACAAAATTCGTTCAGGGGCTGTGATGCAACCTGGATTGACCATATGTAGACCCACAGATGGATGAGACATAAGGGTGGACACTCTTGGGGCTGAGAGGTTTGGTGAGGTTGGGTGAGCAAACGCAGACCCTTTAAAGTAATACTGCGTGGTACCCATCCCATGGGTCCCAAATCTCCAGGTTCAAGGGCATCTTCCTACATCGAAAACACGCATGAGAAACCCCGTAGATGGTACACCGTGTGATCGGGAAAGGTTTCTAAAACACTCCTCATTTCTCATCTCCTTGTGCTCCGGTTCACCATTCCAGCTGCTTTACTAGCAATCTCCCTCCTTGGAGAATCAGCACCTTTAACCTCCTGTTCCGTACCGGTTGCAATTTGTCCTGAGGTTGACGGGAAGAGGGGGAACCAATGAGAGACTAGCTCTAGGTGTTGGGACAGGCACAGGTCACTCTATTTTCCCATCAGGAAGAAGAATTAACCACAGGCTCAGCCTGCCGCCCGGAGCCAGAATAGAGCCTGAAGCAATCCTGTGCTTTTGCGGACAGCTCCCAAGAAAGCGAGTTGAAAAATGGAGCTCAGGGGCACTGCAATTCACAAACCTGCACACTTAGAAATGATAACTCTCGTCCGCAAATGTATTGAGGGAAGGCAACGAAGAGGATTTGAAAGCAAGGCAGAATTGCAGGAAACAGATTTCAGGAGGTAGATTCGAATCGCCTTTAAAGCACAGGAAAAGCGGCAAAACCTCGACAATGATGCCCTTGGCCAAAAAGGGCGTATGCGTTTTTTCCTGAATATATTCAGGAAAAAACGCATACGCCCTTTTTGGCCAACCAAGCAACCTGGAAAGGCAAATCAGCGCTACAAAGAAGTCTCGCTTCCCATCGGTCAAAAGGGCCAGGCTGAATAAAGTGTCAAAACCAGAAATGCAGGACAGGCCATGGAGAAATGGGAGCCTTGCTACGCTGATGGGCGGGATGTAAATTGCCAACAGCCACTCTGGAGAAGTGTACGGTGTGTCCTGAAACATCTAAAAAACTCAGCTTAGAGAGCATAGGGCACTTCCACTCATGGGCGTATAAATTGGGAAAACTAAAAATCAGCAAGACACAGGCACCCCAAAGTTTAGGGCTGCTCTGTTGACAAGAACCTCCACTTTGTTACACCTTAAATATCCCAGGAAAGGCAAGAATGGATAAAGAAGTTGTGGTCCTTATGTACAATGGAATATCACTCAGCCATGAAATCAACGTCATAAGGCTAGTAGCAGCATGATGAGTGGATTTGGGTACGACGATTCTAAGTGAAATAAGTCACACAGAAAAAGACACTTATCATAAGATATCACTTATAGAGGGAATGTAAAAACCGCTACCCTTGAACTGAATTACATAACAGGTCAGAGTCACACGTTTAGAAAACACACTAGGGCTGCTTAACGGGAAAGGTGAGGTGGGGTGATGCATAAAACAAGGGTTTCAAATTAGCTCAGATAGCGTTCCATAAACCCAATATGTAATAGACAAGACCTACTCCTTCCTCAGTGAACTGGACTCAACACGCCCTATTCATCGCCCAAGAATATATCTGACTAGTAAGAATCTTAAAACCTATGTATTTATATCTCTCTGTAAGTGAGTGAAGTGGGTGAAAAGCGGCATAACCACAGCAGTGAAAAGCAGCTAAACCCCATTATACAAATCAATTACTTTTAAAAACCCGTGAAACAAAGACAGTGAAAGAGAGAGAAATTCTGACAAAATTCGTTCAGGGGCTGTGATGCAACCTGGATTGACCATATGTAGACCCACAGATGGATGAGACATAAGGGTGGACACTCTTGGGGCTGAGAGGTTTGGTGAGGTTGGGTGAGCAAACGCAGACCCTTTAAAGTAATACTGCGTGGTACCCATCCCATGGGTCCCAAATCTCCAGGTTCAAGGGCATCTTCATACATCGAAAACATGCATGAGAAACCCCGAAGATGGTACACCGTGTGATCGGGAATGGTTTCTAAAACGCACCTCATTTCTCATCAATTTGTGCTCCAGTTCGCCATTCCAGCCGCTATACTAGCAATCTCCCTGCTTGGAGAATCAGCACCTTTAACCTCCTGTTCCGAACAGGTTGCAATTTGTCCTGAGGATGAACGGGAAGAGGGGGAACCAATGAGAGACTAGCTCTAGGTGTTGGGACAGGCACAGGTCACTCTATTTTCCCATCAGGAAGAAGAATTAACCACAGGCTCAGCCTGCCGCCAGGAGCCAGAATAGGGCCTGAAGCAATCCTGAGCTTTTGCGGCCAGCTCCCAAGAAAGCGAGTTGAAAAATGGTGCTCAGGGGCACTGCAATTCACAAACCTGCAGACTTAGAAATAATAACTCTCGTCCACAAATATATTGAGGGAAGGCAACGAAGAGGATTTGAAAGCAAGGCAGAATTGCAGGAAACAGATTTCAGGAGGTAGATTCGAATCGCCTTTAAAGCACAGGAAAAGCGGCAAAACCTCGACAATGATGCCCTTGGCCAAAAAGGGCGTATGCGTTTTTTCCTGAATATATTCAGGAAAAAACGCATACGCCCTTTTTGGCCAACCAAGCAACCTGGAAAGGCAAATCAGCGCTACAAAGAAGTCTCGCTTCCCATCGGTCAAAAGGCCCAGGCTGAATAAAGTGTCAAAACCAGAAATGCAGGACAGGCCATGGAGAAATGGGAGCCTTGCTACGCTGATGGGCGGGATGTAAATTGCCAACAGCCACTCTGGAGAAGTGTACGGTGTGTCCTGAAACATCTAAAAAACTCAGCTTAGAGAGCATAGGGCACTTCCACTCATGGGCGTATAAATTGGGAAAACTAAAAATCAGCAAGACACAGGCACCCCAAAGTTTAGGGCTGCTCTGTTGACAAGAACCTCCACTTTGTTACACCTTAAATATCCCAGGAAAGGCAAGAATGGATAAAGAAGTTGTGGTCCTTATGTACAATGGAATATCACTCAGCCATGAAATCAACGTCATAAGGCTAGTAGCAGCATGATGAGTGGATTTGGGTACGACGATTCTAAGTGAAATAAGTCACACAGAAAAAGACACTTATCATAAGATATCACTTATAGAGGGAATGTAAAAACCGCTACCCTTGAACTGAATTACATAACAGGTCAGAGTCACACGTTTAGAAAACACACTAGGGCTGCTTAACGGGAAAGGTGAGGTGGGGTGATGCATAAAACAAGGGTTTCAAATTAGCTCAGATAGCATTCCATAAACCCAATATGTAATAGACAAGACCTACTCTTTCCTCAGCGAACTGGACTCAACACCCCCTTTTCACCGCCCAAGAATATATCTGACTAGTAAGAATCTTAAAACCTATGTATTTATATCTCTCTGTAAGTGAGTGAAGTGGGTGAAAAGCGGCATAAACACAGCAGTGAAAAGCAGCTAAACCCCATTATACAAATCAATTACTTTTAAAAACCCGTGAAACAAAGACAGTGAAAGAGAGAGAAATTCTGACAAAATTCGTTCAGGGGCTGTGATGCAACCTGGATTGACCATATGTAGACCCACAGATGGATGAGACATAAGGGTGGACACTCTTGGGGCTGAGAGGTTTGGTGAGGTTGGGTGAGCAAACGCAGACCCTTTAAAGTAATACTGCGTGGTACCCATCCCATGGGTCCCAAATCTCCAGGTTCAAGGGCATCTTCCTACATCGAAAACACGCATGAGAAACCCCGTAGATGGTACACCGTGTGATCGGGAAAGGTTTCTAAAACACTCCTCATTTCTCATCTCCTTGTGCTCCGGTTCACCATTCCAGCTGCTTTACTAGCAATCTCCCTCCTTGGAGAATCAGCACCTTTAACCTCCTGTTCCGTACCGGTTGCAATTTGTCCTGAGGTTGACGGGAAGAGGGGGAACCAATGAGAGACTAGCTCTAGGTGTTGGGACAGGCACAGGTCACTCTATTTTCCCATCAGGAAGAAGAATTAACCACAGGCTCAGCCTGCCGCCCGGAGCCAGAATAGAGCCTGAAGCAATCCTGTGCTTTTGCGGACAGCTCCCAAGAAAGCGAGTTGAAAAATGGAGCTCAGGGGCACTGCAATTCACAAACCTGCACACTTAGAAATGATAACTCTCGTCCGCAAATGTATTGAGGGAAGGCAACGAAGAGGATTTGAAAGCAAGGCAGAATTGCAGGAAACAGATTTCAGGAGGTAGATTCGAATCGCCTTTAAAGCACAGGAAAAGCGGCAAAACCTCGACAATGATGCCCTTGGCCAAAAAGGGCGTATGCGTTTTTTCCTGAATATATTCAGGAAAAAACGCATACGCCCTTTTTGGCCAACCAAGCAACCTGGAAAGGCAAATCAGCGCTACAAAGAAGTCTCGCTTCCCATCGGTCAAAAGGGCCAGGCTGAATAAAGTGTCAAAACCAGAAATGCAGGACAGGCCATGGAGAAATGGGAGCCTTGCTACGCTGATGGGCGGGATGTAAATTGCCAACAGCCACTCTGGAGAAGTGTACGGTGTGTCCTGAAACATCTAAAAAACTCAGCTTAGAGAGCATAGGGCACTTCCACTCATGGGCGTATAAATTGGGAAAACTAAAAATCAGCAAGACACAGGCACCCCAAAGTTTAGGGCTGCTCTGTGGACAAGAACCTCCACTTTGTTACACCTTAAATATCCCAGGAAAGGCAAGAATGGATAAAGAAGTTGTGGTCCTTATGTACAATGGAATATCACTCAGCCATGAAATCAACGTCATAAGGCTAGTAGCAGCATGATGAGTGGATTTGGGTACGACGATTCTAAGTGAAATAAGTCACACAGAAAAAGACACTTATCATAAGATATCACTTATAGAGGGAATGTAAAAACCGCTACCCTTGAACTGAATTACATAACAGGTCAGAGTCACACGTTTAGAAAACACACTAGGGCTGCTTAACGGGAAAGGTGAGGTGGGGTGATGCATAAAACAAGGGTTTCAAATTAGCTCAGATAGCGTTCCATAAACCCAATATGTAATAGACAAGACCTACTCCTTCCTCAGTGAACTGGACTCAACACGCCCTATTCATCGCCCAAGAATATATCTGACTAGTAAGAATCTTAAAACCTATGTATTTATATCTCTCTGTAAGTGAGTGAAGTGGGTGAAAAGCGGCATAACCACAGCAGTGAAAAGCAGCTAAACCCCATTATACAAATCAATTACTTTTAAAAACCCGTGAAACAAAGACAGTGAAAGAGAGAGAAATTCTGACAAAATTCGTTCAGGGGCTGTGATGCAACCTGGATTGACCATATGTAGACCCACAGATGGATGAGACATAAGGGTGGACACTCTTGGGGCTGAGAGGTTTGGTGAGGTTGGGTGAGCAAACGCAGACCCTTTAAAGTAATACTGCGTGGTACCCATCCCATGGGTCCCAAATCTCCAGGTTCAAGGGCATCTTCATACATCGAAAACATGCATGAGAAACCCCGAAGATGGTACACCGTGTGATCGGGAATGGTTTCTAAAACGCACCTCATTTCTCATCAATTTGTGCTCCAGTTCGCCATTCCAGCCGCTATACTAGCAATCTCCCTGCTTGGAGAATCAGCACCTTTAACCTCCTGTTCCGAACAGGTTGCAATTTGTCCTGAGGATGAACGGGAAGAGGGGGAACCAATGAGAGACTAGCTCTAGGTGTTGGGACAGGCACAGGTCACTCTATTTTCCCATCAGGAAGAAGAATTAACCACAGGCTCAGCCTGCCGCCAGGAGCCAGAATAGGGCCTGAAGCAATCCTGAGCTTTTGCGGCCAGCTCCCAAGAAAGCGAGTTGAAAAATGGTGCTCAGGGGCACTGCAATTCACAAACCTGCAGACTTAGAAATAATAACTCTCGTCCACAAATATATTGATGGAAGGCAACGAAGAGGATTTGAAAACAAGGCAGAATTGCAGGAAACAGATTTCAGGAGGTAGATTCGAATCGCCTTTAAAGCACAGGAAAAGCGGCAAAACCTCGACAATGATGCCCTTGGCCAAAAAGGGCGTATGCGTTTTTTCCTGAATATATTCAGGAAAAAACGCATACGCCCTTTTTGGCCAACCAAGCAACCTGGAAAGGCAAATCAGCGCTACAAAGAAGTCTCGCTTCCCATCGGTCAAAAGGCCCAGGCTGAATAAAGTGTCAAAACCAGAAATGCAGGACAGGCCATGGAGAAATGGGAGCCTTGCTACGCTGATGGGCGGGATGGAAATTGCCAACAGCCACTCTGGAGAAGTGTACGGTGTGTCCTGAAACATCTAAAAAACTCAGCTTAGAGAGCATAGGGCACTTCCACTCATGGGCGTATAAATTGGGAAAACTAAAAATCAGCAAGACACAGGCACCCCAAAGTTTAGGGCTGCTCTGTTGACAAGAACCTCCACTTTGTTACACCTTAAATATCCCAGGAAAGGCAAGAATGGATAAAGAAGTTGTGGTCCTTATGTACAATGGAATATCACTCAGCCATGAAATCAACGTCATAAGGCTAGTAGCAGCATGATGAGTGGATTTGGGTACGACGATTCTAAGTGAAATAAGTCACACAGAAAAAGACACTTATCATAAGATATCACTTATAGAGGGAATGTAAAAACCGCTACCCTTGAACTGAATTACATAACAGGTCAGAGTCACACGTTTAGAAAACACACTAGGGCTGCTTAACGGGAAAGGTGAGGTGGGGTGATGCATAAAACAAGGGTTTCAAATTAGCTCAGATAGCATTCCATAAACCCAATATGTAATAGACAAGACCTACTCTTTCCTCAGCGAACTGGACTCAACACCCCCTTTTCACCGCCCAAGAATATATCTGACTAGTAAGAATCTTAAAACCTATGTATTTATATCTCTCTGTAAGTGAGTGAAGTGGGTGAAAAGCGGCATAAACACAGCAGTGAAAAGCAGCTAAACCCCATTATACAAATCAATTACTTTTAAAAACCCGTGAAACAAAGACAGTGAAAGAGAGAGAAATTCTGACAAAATTCGTTCAGGGGCTGTGATGCAACCTGGATTGACCATATGTAGACCCACAGATGGATGAGACATAAGGGTGGACACTCTTGGGGCTGAGAGGTTTGGTGAGGTTGGGTGAGCAAACGCAGACCCTTTAAAGTAATACTGCGTGGTACCCATCCCATGGGTCCCAAATCTCCAGGTTCAAGGGCATCTTCCTACATCGAAAACACGCATGAGAAACCCCGTAGATGGTACACCGTGTGATCGGGAAAGGTTTCTAAAACACTCCTCATTTCTCATCTCCTTGTGCTCCGGTTCACCATTCCAGCTGCTTTACTAGCAATCTCCCTCCTTGGAGAATCAGCACCTTTAACCTCCTGTTCCGTACCGGTTGCAATTTGTCCTGAGGTTGACGGGAAGAGGGGGAACCAATGAGAGACTAGCTCTAGGTGTTGGGACAGGCACAGGTCACTCTATTTTCCCATCAGGAAGAAGAATTAACCACAGGCTCAGCCTGCCGCCCGGAGCCAGAATAGAGCCTGAAGCAATCCTGTGCTTTTGCGGCGAGCTTCCAAGAAAGCGAGTTGAAAAATGGAGCTCAGGGGCACTGCAATTCACAAACCTGCAGACTTAGAAATGATAACACTCGTCCGCAAATGTATTGAGGGAAGGCAACGAAGAGGATTTGAAAGCAAGGCAGAATTGCAGGAAACAGATTTCAGGAGGTAGATTCGAATCGCCTTTAAAGCACAGGAAAAGCGGCAAAACCTCGACAATGATGCCCTTGGCCAAAAAGGGCGTATGCGTTTTTTCCTGAATATATTCAGGAAAAAACGCATACGCCCTTTTTGGCCAACCAAGCAACCTGGAAAGGCAAATCAGCGCTACAAAGAAGTCTCGCTTCCCATCGGTCAAAAGGGCCAGGCTGAATAAAGTGTCAAAACCAGAAATGCAGGACAGGCCATGGAGAAATGGGAGCCTTGCTACGCTGATGGGCGGGATGTAAATTGCCAACAGCCACTCTGGAGAAGTGTACGGTGTGTCCTGAAACATCTAAAAAACTCAGCTTAGAGAGCATAGGGCACTTCCACTCATGGGCGTATAAATTGGGAAAACTAAAAATCAGCAAGACACAGGCACCCCAAAGTTTAGGGCTGCTCTGTTGACAAGAACCTCCACTTTGTTACACCTTAAATATCCCAGGAAAGGCAAGAATGGATAAAGAAGTTGTGGTCCTTATGTACAATGGAATATCACTCAGCCATGAAATCAACGTCATAAGGCTAGTAGCAGCATGATGAGTGGATTTGGGTACGACGATTCTAAGTGAAATAAGTCACACAGAAAAAGACACTTATCATAAGATATCACTTATAGAGGGAATGTAAAAACCGCTACCCTTGAACTGAATTACATAACAGGTCAGAGTCACACGTTTAGAAAACACACTAGGGCTGCTTAACGGGAAAGGTGAGGTGGGGTGATGCATAAAACAAGGGTTTCAAATTAGCTCAGATAGCGTTCCATAAACCCAATATGTAATAGACAAGACCTACTCCTTCCTCAGTGAACTGGACTCAACACGCCCTATTCATCGCCCAAGAATATATCTGACTAGTAAGAATCTTAAAACCTATGTATTTATATCTCTCTGTAAGTGAGTGAAGTGGGTGAAAAGCGGCATAACCACAGCAGTGAAAAGCAGCTAAACCCCATTATACAAATCAATTACTTTTAAAAACCCGTGAAACAAAGACAGTGAAAGAGAGAGAAATTCTGACAAAATTCGTTCAGGGGCTGTGATGCAACCTGGATTGACCATATGTAGACCCACAGATGGATGAGACATAAGGGTGGACACTCTTGGGGCTGAGAGGTTTGGTGAGGTTGGGTGAGCAAACGCAGACCCTTTAAAGTAATACTGCGTGGTACCCATCCCATGGGTCCCAAATCTCCAGGTTCAAGGGCATCTTCATACATCGAAAACATGCATGAGAAACCCCGAAGATGGTACACCGTGTGATCGGGAATGGTTTCTAAAACGCACCTCATTTCTCATCAATTTGTGCTCCAGTTCGCCATTCCAGCCGCTATACTAGCAATCTCCCTGCTTGGAGAATCAGCACCTTTAACCTCCTGTTCCGAACAGGTTGCAATTTGTCCTGAGGATGAACGGGAAGAGGGGGAACCAATGAGAGACTAGCTCTAGGTGTTGGGACAGGCACAGGTCACTCTATTTTCCCATCAGGAAGAAGAATTAACCACAGGCTCAGCCTGCCGCCAGGAGCCAGAATAGGGCCTGAAGCAATCCTGAGCTTTTGCGGCCAGCTCCCAAGAAAGCGAGTTGAAAAATGGTGCTCAGGGGCACTGCAATTCACAAACCTGCAGACTTAGAAATAATAACTCTCGTCCACAAATATATTGATGGAAGGCAACGAAGAGGATTTGAAAACAAGGCAGAATTGCAGGAAACAGATTTCAGGAGGTAGATTCGAATCGCCTTTAAAGCACAGGAAAAGCAGCAAAACCTCGACAATGATGCCCTTGGCCAAAAAGGGCGTATGCGTTTTTTCCTGAATATATTCAGGAAAAAACGCATACGCCCTTTTTGGCCAACCAAGCAACCTGGAAAGGCAAATCAGCGCTACAAAGAAGTCTCGCTTCCCATCGGTCAAAAGGGCCAGGCTGAATAAAGTGTCAAAACCAGAAATGCAGGACAGGCCATGGAGAAATAGGAGCCTTGGTACGCTGATGGGCGGGATGTAAATTGCCAACAGCCACTCTGGAGAAGTGTACGGTGTGTCCTGAAACATCTAAAAAACTCAGCTTAGAGAGCATAGGGCACTTCCACTCATGGGCGTATAAATTGGGAAAACTAAAAATCAGCAAGACACAGGCACCCCAAAGTTTAGGGCTGCTCTGTTGACAAGAACCTCCACTTTGTTACACCTTAAATATCCCAGGAAAGGCAAGAATGGATAAAGAAGTTGTGGTCCTTATGTACAATGGAATATCACTCAGCCATGAAATCAACGTCATAAGGCTAGTAGCAGCATGATGAGTGCATTTGGGTACGACGATTCTAAGTGAAATAAGTCACACAAAAAAAGACACTTATCATAAGATATCACTTATAGAGGGAATGTAAAAACCGCTACCCTTGAACTGAATTACATAACAGGTCAGAGTCACACGTTTAGAAAACACACTATGGATGCTTAACGGGAAAGGTGAGGTGGGGTGATGCATAAAACAAGGGTTTCAAATTAGCTCAGATAGCGTTCCGTAAACCCAATATGTAATAGACAAGACCTACTCCTTCCTCAGTGAACTCGACTCAACACGCCCTATTCACCGCCCAAGAATATATCTGACTAGTAAGAATCTTAAAACCTATGTATTTATATCTCTCTGTAAGTGAGTGAAGTGGGTGAAAAGCGGCATAAAAACAGCAGTGAAAAGCAGTTAAACCTCATTATACAAATCAATTACTTTTAAAAACCCGTGAAACAAAGACAGTGAAAGAGAGAGAAATTCTGACAAAATTCGTTCAGGGGCTGTGATGCAACCTGGATTGACCATATGTAGACCCACAGATGGATGAGACATAAGGGTGGACACTCTTGGGGCTGAGAGGTTTGGTGAGGTTGGGTGAGCAAACGCAGACCCTTTAAAGTAATACTGCGTGGTACCCATCCCATGGGTCCCAAATCTCCAGGTTCAAGGGCATCTTCCTACATCGAAAACACGCATGAGAAACCCCGTAGATGGTACACCGTGTGATCGGGAAAGGTTTCTAAAACACTCCTCATTTCTCATCTCCTTGTGCTCCGGTTCACCATTCCAGCTGCTTTACTAGCAATCTCCCTCCTTGGAGAATCAGCACCTTTAACCTCCTGTTCCGTACCGGTTGCAATTTGTCCTGAGGTTGACGGGAAGAGGGGGAACCAATGAGAGACTAGCTCTAGGTGTTGGGACAGGCACAGGTCACTCTATTTTCCCATCAGGAAGAAGAATTAACCACAGGCTCAGCCTGCCGCCCGGAGCCAGAATAGAGCCTGAAGCAATCCTGTGCTTTTGCGGACAGCTCCCAAGAAAGCGAGTTGAAAAATGGAGCTCAGGGGCACTGCAATTCACAAACCTGCACACTTAGAAATGATAACTCTCGTCCGCAAATGTATTGAGGGAAGGCAACGAAGAGGATTTGAAAGCAAGGCAGAATTGCAGGAAACAGATTTCAGGAGGTAGATTCGAATCGCCTTTAAAGCACAGGAAAAGCGGCAAAACCTCGACAATGATGCCCTTGGCCAAAAAGGGCGTATGCGTTTTTTCCTGAATATATTCAGGAAAAAACGCATACGCCCTTTTTGGCCAACCAAGCAACCTGGAAAGGCAAATCAGCGCTACAAAGAAGTCTCGCTTCCCATCGGTCAAAAGGGCCAGGCTGAATAAAGTGTCAAAACCAGAAATGCAGGACAGGCCATGGAGAAATGGGAGCCTTGCTACGCTGATGGGCGGGATGTAAATTGCCAACAGCCACTCTGGAGAAGTGTACGGTGTGTCCTGAAACATCTAAAAAACTCAGCTTAGAGAGCATAGGGCACTTCCACTCATGGGCGTATAAATTGGGAAAACTAAAAATCAGCAAGACACAGGCACCCCAAAGTTTAGGGCTGCTCTGTTGACAAGAACCTCCACTTTGTTACACCTTAAATATCCCAGGAAAGGCAAGAATGGATAAAGAAGTTGTGGTCCTTATGTACAATGGAATATCACTCAGCCATGAAATCAACGTCATAAGGCTAGTAGCAGCATGATGAGTGGATTTGGGTACGACGATTCTAAGTGAAATAAGTCACACAGAAAAAGACACTTATCATAAGATATCACTTATAGAGGGAATGTAAAAACCGCTACCCTTGAACTGAATTACATAACAGGTCAGAGTCACACGTTTAGAAAACACACTAGGGCTGCTTAACGGGAAAGGTGAGGTGGGGTGATGCATAAAACAAGGGTTTCAAATTAGCTCAGATAGCGTTCCATAAACCCAATATGTAATAGACAAGACCTACTCCTTCCTCAGTGAACTGGACTCAACACGCCCTATTCATCGCCCAAGAATATATCTGACTAGTAAGAATCTTAAAACCTATGTATTTATATCTCTCTGTAAGTGAGTGAAGTGGGTGAAAAGCGGCATAACCACAGCAGTGAAAAGCAGCTAAACCCCATTATACAAATCAATTACTTTTAAAAACCCGTGAAACAAAGACAGTGAAAGAGAGAGAAATTCTGACAAAATTCGTTCAGGGGCTGTGATGCAACCTGGATTGACCATATGTAGACCCACAGATGGATGAGACATAAGGGTGGACACTCTTGGGGCTGAGAGGTTTGGTGAGGTTGGGTGAGCAAACGCAGACCCTTTAAAGTAATACTGCGTGGTACCCATCCCATGGGTCCCAAATCTCCAGGTTCAAGGGCATCTTCATACATCGAAAACATGCATGAGAAACCCCGAAGATGGTACACCGTGTGATCGGGAATGGTTTCTAAAACGCACCTCATTTCTCATCAATTTGTGCTCCAGTTCGCCATTCCAGCCGCTATACTAGCAATCTCCCTGCTTGGAGAATCAGCACCTTTAACCTCCTGTTCCGAACAGGTTGCAATTTGTCCTGAGGATGAACGGGAAGAGGGGGAACCAATGAGAGACTAGCTCTAGGTGTTGGGACAGGCACAGGTCACTCTATTTTCCCATCAGGAAGAAGAATTAACCACAGGCTCAGCCTGCCGCCAGGAGCCAGAATAGGGCCTGAAGCAATCCTGAGCTTTTGCGGCCAGCTCCCAAGAAAGCGAGTTGAAAAATGGTGCTCAGGGGCACTGCAATTCACAAACCTGCAGACTTAGAAATAATAACTCTCGTCCACAAATATATTGAGGGAAGGCAACGAAGAGGATTTGAAAACAAGGCAGAATTGCAGGAAACAGATTTCAGGAGGTAGATTCGAATCGCCTTTAAAGCACAGGAAAAGCGGCAAAACCTGGACAATGATGCCCTTGGCCAAAAAGGGCGTATGCGTTTTTTCCTGAATATATTCAGGAAAAAACGCATACGCCCTTTTTGGCCAACCAAGCAACCTGGAAAGGCAAATCAGCGCTACAAAGAAGTCTCGCTTCCCATCGGTCAAAAGGGCCAGGCTGAATAAAGTGTCAAAACCAGAAATGCAGGACAGGCCATGGAGAAATGGGAGCCTTGCTACGCTGATGGGCGGGATGTAAATTGCCAACAGCCACTCTGGAGAAGTGTACGGTGTGTCCTGAAACATCTAAAAAACTCAGCTTAGAGAGCATAGGGCACTTCCACTCATGGGCGTATAAATTGGGAAAACTAAAAATCAGCAAGACACAGGCACCCCAAAGTTTAGGGCTGCTCTGTTGACAAGAACCTCCACTTTGTTACACCTTAAATATCCCAGGAAAGGCAAGAATGGATAAAGAAGTTGTGGTCCTTATGTACAATGGAATATCACTCAGCCATGAAATCAACGTCATAAGGCTAGTAGCAGCATGATGAGTGGATTTGGGTACGACGATTCTAAGTGAAATAAGTCACACAGAAAAAGACACTTATCATAAGATATCACTTATAGAGGGAATGTAAAAACCGCTACCCTTGAACTGAATTACATAACAGGTCAGAGTCACACGTTTAGAAAACACACTAGGGCTGCTTAACGGGAAAGGTGAGGTGGGGTGATGCATAAAACAAGGGTTTCAAATTAGCTCAGATAGCATTCCATAAACCCAATATGTAATAGACAAGACCTACTCTTTCCTCAGCGAACTGGACTCAACACCCCCTTTTCACCGCCCAAGAATATATCTGACTAGTAAGAATCTTAAAACCTATGTATTTATATCTCTCTGTAAGTGAGTGAAGTGGGTGAAAAGCGGCATAAACACAGCAGTGAAAAGCAGCTAAACCCCATTATACAAATCAATTACTTTTAAAAACCCGTGAAACAAAGACAGTGAAAGAGAGAGAAATTCTGACAAAATTCGTTCAGGGGCTGTGATGCAACCTGGATTGACCATATGTAGACCCACAGATGGATGAGACATAAGGGTGGACACTCTTGGGGCTGAGAGGTTTGGTGAGGTTGGGTGAGCAAACGCAGACCCTTTAAAGTAATACTGCGTGGTACCCATCCCATGGGTCCCAAATCTCCAGGTTCAAGGGCATCTTCCTACATCGAAAACACGCATGAGAAACCCCGTAGATGGTACACCGTGTGATCGGGAAAGGTTTCTAAAACACTCCTCATTTCTCATCTCCTTGTGCTCCGGTTCACCATTCCAGCTGCTTTACTAGCAATCTCCCTCCTTGGAGAATCAGCACCTTTAACCTCCTGTTCCGTACCGGTTGCAATTTGTCCTGAGGTTGACGGGAAGAGGGGGAACCAATGAGAGACTAGCTCTAGGTGTTGGGACAGGCACAGGTCACTCTATTTTCCCATCAGGAAGAAGAATTAACCACAGGCTCAGCCTGCCGCCCGGAGCCAGAATAGAGCCTGAAGCAATCCTGTGCTTTTGCGGACAGCTCCCAAGAAAGCGAGTTGAAAAATGGAGCTCAGGGGCACTGCAATTCACAAACCTGCAGACTTAGAAATGATAACACTCGTCCACAAATGTATTGAGGGAAGGCAACGAAGAGGATTTGAAAGCAAGGCAGAATTGCAGGAAACAGATTTCAGGAGGTAGATTCGAATCGCCTTTAAAGCACAGGAAAAGCGGCAAAACCTCGACAATGATGCCCTTGGCCAAAAAGGGCGTATGCGTTTTTTCCTGAATATATTCAGGAAAAAACGCATACGCCCTTTTTGGCCAACCAAGCAACCTGGAAAGGCAAATCAGCGCTACAAAGAAGTCTCGCTTCCCATCGGTCAAAAGGGCCAGGCTGAATAAAGTGTCAAAACCAGAAATGCAGGACAGGCCATGGAGAAATGGGAGCCTTGCTACGCTGATGGGCGGGATGTAAATTGCCAACAGCCACTCTGGAGAAGTGTACGGTGTGTCCTGAAACATCTAAAAAACTCAGCTTAGAGAGCATAGGGCACTTCCACTCATGGGCGTATAAATTGGGAAAACTAAAAATCAGCAAGACACAGGCACCCCAAAGTTTAGGGCTGCTCTGTTGACAAGAACCTCCACTTTGTTACACCTTAAATATGCCAGGAAAGGCAAGAATGGATAAAGAAGTTGTGGTCCTTATGTACAATGGAATATCACTCAGCCATGAAATCAACGTCATAAGGCTAGGAGCAGCATGATGAGTGGATTTGGGTACGACGATTCTAAGTGAAATAAGTCACACAGGAAAAGACACTTATCATAAGATATCACTTATAGAGGGAATGTAAAAACCGCTACCCTTGAACTGAATTACATAACAGGTCAGAGTCACACGTTTAGAAAACACACTAGGGCTGCTTAACGGGAAAGGTGAGGTGGGGTGATGCATAAAACAAGGGTTTCAAATTAGCTCAGATAGCGTTCCATAAACCCAATATGTAATAGACAAGACCTACTCCTTCCTCAGTGAACTGGACTCAACACGCCCTATTCACCGCCCAAGAATATATCTGACTAGTAAGAATCTTAAAACCTATGTATTTATATCTCTCTGTAAGTGAGTGAAGTGGGTGAAAAGCGGCATAAACACAGCAGTGAAAAGCAGCTACACCCCATTATACAAATCAATTACTTTTAAAAACCCGTGAAACAAAGACAGTGAAAGAGAGAGAAATTCTGACAAAATTCGTTCAGGGGCTGTGATGCAACCTGGATTGACCATATGTAGACCCACAGATGGATGAGACATAAGGGTGGACACTCTTGGGGCTGAGAGGTTTGGTGAGGTTGGGTGAGCAAACGCAGACCCTTTAAAGTAATACTGCGTGGTACCCATCCCATGGGTCCCAAATCTCCAGGTTCAAGGGCATCTTCATACATCGAAAACATGCATGAGAAACCCCGAAGATGGTACACCGTGTGATCGGGAATGGTTTCTAAAACGCACCTCATTTCTCATCAATTTGTGCTCCGGTTCGCCATTCCAGCCGCTATACTAGCAATCTCCCTGCTTGGAGAATCAGCACCTTTAACCTCCTGTTCCGAACAGGTTGCAATTTGTCCTGAGGATGAACGGGAAGAGGGGGAACCAATGAGAGACTAGCTCTAGGTGTTGGGTCAGGCACAGGTCACTCTATTTTCCCATCAGGAAGAAGAATTAACAACAGGCTCAGCCTGCCGCCCAGAGCCAGAATAGGGCCTGAAGCAATCCTGAGCTTTTGCGGCCAGCTCCCAAGAAAGCGAGTTGAAAAATGGTGCTCAGGGGCACTGCAATTCACAAACCTGCAGACTTAGAAATAATAACTCTCGTCCACAAATATATTGAGGGAAGGCAACGAAGAGGATTTGAAAACAAGGCAGAATTGCAGGAAACAGATTTCAGGAGGTAGATTCGAATCGCCTTTAAAGCACAGGAAAAGCGGCAAAACCTCGACAATGATGCCCTTGGCCAAAAAGGGCGTATGCGTTTTTTCCTGAATATATTCAGGAAAAAACGCATACGCCCTTTTTGGCCAACCAAGCAACCTGGAAAGGCAAATCAGCGCTACAAAGAAGTCTCGCTTCCCATCGGTCAAAAGGGCCAGGCTGAATAAAGTGTCAAAACCAGAAATGCAGGACAGGCCATGGAGAAATGGGAGCCTTGCTACGCTGATGGGCGGGATGTAAATTGCCAACAGCCACTCTGGAGAAGTGTACGGTGTGTCCTGAAACATCTAAAAAACTCAGCTTAGAGAGCATAGGGCACTTCCACTCATGGGCGTATAAATTGGGAAAACTAAAAATCAGCAAGACACAGGCACCCCAAAGTTTAGGGCTGCTCTGTTGACAAGAACCTCCACTTTGTTACACCTTAAATATCCCAGGAAAGGCAAGAATGGATAAAGAAGTTGTGGTCCTTATGTACAATGGAATATCACTCAGCCATGAAATCAACGTCATAAGGCTAGGAGCAGCATGATGAGTGGATTTGGGTACGACGATTCTAAGTGAAATAAGTCACACAGAAAAAGACACTTATCATAAGATATCACTTATAGAGGGAATGTAAAAACCGCTACCCTTGAACTGAATTACATAACAGGTCAGAGTCACACGTTTAGAAAACACACTAGGGCTGCTTAACGGGAAAGGTGAGGTGGGGTGATGCATAAAACAAGGGTTTCAAATTAGCTCAGATAGCATTCCATAAACCCAATATGTAATAGACAAGACCTACTCTTTCCTCAGCGAACTGGACTCAACACCCCCTTTTCACCGCCCAAGAATATATCTGACTAGTAAGAATCTTAAAACCTATGTATTTATATCTCTCTGTAAGTGAGTGAAGTGGGTGAAAAGCGGCATAAACACAGCAGTGAAAAGCAGCTAAACCCCATTATACAAATCAATTACTTTTAAAAACCCGTGAAACAAAGACAGTGAAAGAGAGAGAAATTCTGACAAAATTCGTTCAGGGGCTGTGATGCAACCTGGATTGACCATATGTAGACCCACAGATGGATGAGACATAAGGGTGGACACTCTTGGGGCTGAGAGGTTTGGTGAGGTTGGGTGAGCAAACGCAGACCCTTTAAAGTAATACTGCGTGGTACCCATCCCATGGGTCCCAAATCTCCAGGTTCAAGGGCATCTTCCTACATCGAAAACACGCATGAGAAACCCCGTAGATGGTACACCGTGTGATCGGGAAAGGTTTCTAAAACACTCCTCATTTCTCATCTCCTTGTGCTCCGGTTCACCATTCCAGCTGCTTTACTAGCAATCTCCCTCCTTGGAGAATCAGCACCTTTAACCTCCTGTTCCGTACCGGTTGCAATTTGTCCTGAGGTTGACGGGAAGAGGGGGAACCAATGAGAGACTAGCTCTAGGTGTTGGGACAGGCACAGGTCACTCTATTTTCCCATCAGGAAGAAGAATTAACCACAGGCTCAGCCTGCCGCCCGGAGCCAGAATAGGGCCTGAAGCAATCTGCGCTTTTGCGGCGAGCTCCCAAGAAAGCGAGTTGAAAAATGGAGCTCAGGGGCACTGCAATTCACAAACCTGCAGACTTAGAAATGATAACTCTCGTCCGCAAATGTATTGAGGGAAGGCAACGAAGAGGATTTGAAAGCAAGGCAGAATTGCAGGAAACAGATTTCAGGAGGTAGATTCGAATCGCCTTTAAAGCACAGGAAAAGCGGCAAAACCTCGACAATGATGCCCTTGGCCAAAAAGGGCGTATGCGTTTTTTCCTGAATATATTCAGGAAAAAACGCATACGCCCTTTTTGGCCAACCAAGCAACCTGGAAAGGCAAATCAGCGCTACAAAGAAGTCTCGCTTCCCATCGGTCAAAAGGGCCAGGCTGAATAAAGTGTCAAAACCAGAAATGCAGGACAGGCCATGGAGAAATGGGAGCCTTGCTACGCTGATGGGCGGGATGTAAATTGCCAACAGCCACTCTGGAGAAGTGTACGGTGTGTCCTGAAACATCTAAAAAACTCAGCTTAGAGAGCATAGGGCACTTCCACTCATGGGCGTATAAATTGGGAAAACTAAAAATCAGCAAGACACAGGCACCCCAAAGTTTAGGGCTGCTCTGTTGACAAGAACCTCCACTTTGTTACACCTTAAATATCCCAGGAAAGGCAAGAATGGATAAAGAAGTTGTGGTCCTTATGTACAATGGAATATCACTCAGCCATGAAATCAACGTCATAAGGCTAGGAGCAGCATGATGAGTGGATTTGGGTACGACGATTCTAAGTGAAATAAGTCACACAGAAAAAGACACTTATCATAAGATATCACTTATAGAGGGAATGTAAAAACCGCTACCCTTGAACTGAATTACATAACAGGTCAGAGTCACACGTTTAGAAAACACACTAGGGCTGCTTAACGGGAAAGGTGAGGTGGGGTGATGCATAAAACAAGGGTTTCAAATTAGCTCAGATAGCATTCCATAAACCCAATATGTAATAGACAAGACCTACTCTTTCCTCAGCGAACTGGACTCAACACCCCCTTTTCACCGCCCAAGAATATATCTGACTAGTAAGAATCTTAAAACCTATGTATTTATATCTCTCTGTAAGTGAGTGAAGTGGGTGAAAAGCGGCATAACCACAGCAGTGAAAAGCAGCTAAACCCCATTATACAAATCAATTACTTTTAAAAACCCGTGAAACAAAGACAGTGAAAGAGAGAGAAATTCTGACAAAATTCGTTCAGGGGCTGTGATGCAACCTGGATTGACCATATGTAGACCCACAGATGGATGAGACATAAGGGTGGACACTCTTGGGGCTGAGAGGTTTGGTGAGGTTGGGTGAGCAAACGCAGACCCTTTAAAGTAATACTGCGTGGTACCCATCCCATGGGTCCCAAATCTCCAGGTTCAAGGGCATCTTCCTACATCGAAAACACGCATGAGAAACCCCGTAGATGGTACACCGTGTGATCGGGAAAGGTTTCTAAAACACTCCTCATTTCTCATCTCCTTGTGCTCCGGTTCACCATTCCAGCTGCTTTACTAGCAATCTCCCTCCTTGGAGAATCAGCACCTTTAACCTCCTGTTCCGTACCGGTTGCAATTTGTCCTGAGGTTGACGGGAAGAGGGGGAACCAATGAGAGACTAGCTCTAGGTGTTGGGACAGGCACAGGTCACTCTATTTTCCCATCAGGAAGAAGAATTAACCACAGGCTCAGCCTGCCGCCCGGAGCCAGAATAGAGCCTGAAGCAATCCTGTGCTTTTGCGGACAGCTCCCAAGAAAGCGAGTTGAAAAATGGAGCTCAGGGGCACTGCAATTCACAAACCTGCACACTTAGAAATGATAACTCTCGTCCGCAAATGTATTGAGGGAAGGCAACGAAGAGGATTTGAAAGCAAGGCAGAATTGCAGGAAACAGATTTCAGGAGGTAGATTCGAATCGCCTTTAAAGCACAGGAAAAGCGGCAAAACCTCGACAATGATGCCCTTGGCCAAAAAGGGCGTATGCGTTTTTTCCTGAATATATTCAGGAAAAAACGCATACGCCCTTTTTGGCCAACCAAGCAACCTGGAAAGGCAAATCAGCGCTACAAAGAAGTCTCGCTTCCCATCGGTCAAAAGGGCCAGGCTGAATAAAGTGTCAAAACCAGAAATGCAGGACAGGCCATGGAGAAATGGGAGCCTTGCTACGCTGATGGGCGGGATGTAAATTGCCAACAGCCACTCTGGAGAAGTGTACGGTGTGTCCTGAAACATCTAAAAAACTCAGCTTAGAGAGCATAGGGCACTTCCACTCATGGGCGTATAAATTGGGAAAACTAAAAATCAGCAAGACACAGGCACCCCAAAGTTTAGGGCTGCTCTGTTGACAAGAACCTCCACTTTGTTACACCTTAAATATCCCAGGAAAGGCAAGAATGGATAAAGAAGTTGTGGTCCTTATGTACAATGGAATATCACTCAGCCATGAAATCAACGTCATAAGGCTAGTAGCAGCATGATGAGTGGATTTGGGTACGACGATTCTAAGTGAAATAAGTCACACAGAAAAAGACACTTATCATAAGATATCACTTATAGAGGGAATGTAAAAACCGCTACCCTTGAACTGAATTACATAACAGGTCAGAGTCACACGTTTAGAAAACACACTAGGGCTGCTTAACGGGAAAGGTGAGGTGGGGTGATGCATAAAACAAGGGTTTCAAATTAGCTCAGATAGCGTTCCATAAACCCAATATGTAATAGACAAGACCTACTCCTTCCTCAGTGAACTGGACTCAACACGCCCTATTCATCGCCCAAGAATATATCTGACTAGTAAGAATCTTAAAACCTATGTATTTATATCTCTCTGTAAGTGAGTGAAGTGGGTGAAAAGCGGCATAACCACAGCAGTGAAAAGCAGCTAAACCCCATTATACAAATCAATTACTTTTAAAAACCCGTGAAACAAAGACAGTGAAAGAGAAATTCTGACAAAATTCGTTCAGGGGCTGTGATGCAACCTGGATTGACCATATGTAGACCCACAGATGGATGAGACATAAGGGTGGACACTCTTGGGGCTGAGAGGTTTGGTGAGGATGGGTGAGCAAACACAGACCCTTTAAAGTAATACTGCGTGGTACCCATCCCATGGGTCCCAAATCTCCAGGTTCAAGGGCATCTTCCTACATCGAAAACACGCATGAGAAACCCCGAAGATGGTACACCGTGTGATCGGGAATGGTTTCTAAAACGCACCGCATTTCTCATCAATTTGTGCTCCAGTTCGCCATTCCAGCCGCTATACTAGCAATCTCCCTGCTTGGAGAATCAGCACCTTTAACCTCCTGTTCCGAACAGGTTGCAATTTGTCCTGAGGATGAACGGGAAGAGGGGGAACCAATGAGAGACTAGCTCTAGGTGTTGGGACAGGCACAGGTCACTCTATTTTCCCATCAGGAAGAAGAATTAACCACAGGCTCAGCCTGCCGCCAGGAGCCAGAATAGGGCCTGAAGCAATCCTGAGCTTTTGCGGCCAGCTCCCAAGAAAGCGAGTTGAAAAATGGTGCTCAGGGGCACTGCAATTCACAAACCTGCAGACTTAGAAATAATAACTCTCGTCCACAAATATATTGAGGGAAGGCAACGAAGAGGATTTGAAAACAAGGCAGAATTGCAGGAAACAGATTTCAGGAGGTAGATTCGAATCGCCTTTAAAGCACAGGAAAAGCGGCAAAACCTCGACAATGATGCCCTTGGCCAAAAAGGGCGTATGCGTTTTTTCCTGAATATATTCAGGAAAAAACGCATACGCCCTTTTTGGCCAACCAAGCAACCTGGAAAGGCAAATCAGCGCTACAAAGAAGTCTCGCTTCCCATCGGTCAAAAGGGCCAGGCTGAATAAAGTGTCAAAACCAGAAATGCAGGACAGGCCATGGAGAAATGGGAGCCTTGCTACGCTGATGGGCGGGATGGAAATTGCCAACAGCCACTCTGGAGAAGTGTACGGTGTGTCCTGAAACATCTAAAAAACTCAGCTTAGAGAGCATAGGGCACTTCCACTCATGGGCGTATAAATTGGGAAAACTAAAAATCAGCAAGACACAGGCACCCCAAAGTTTAGGGCTGCTCTGTTGACAAGAACCTCCACTTTGTTACACCTTAAATATGCCAGGAAAGGCAAGAATGGATAAAGAAGTTGTGGTCCTTATGTACAATGGAATATCACTCAGCCATGAAATCAACGTCATAAGGCTAGGAGCAGCATGATGAGTGGATTTGGGTACGACGATTCTAAGTGAAATAAGTCACACAGAAAAAGACACTTATCATAAGATATCACTTATGGAGGAAATGTAAAAACCGCTACCCTTGAACTGAATTACATAACAGGTCAGAGTCACACGTTTAGAAAACACACTAGGGCTGCTTAACGGGAAAGGTGAGGTGGGGTGATGCATAAAACAAGGGTTTCAAATTAGCTCAGATAGCATTCCATAAACCCAATATGTAATAGACAAGACCTACTCTTTCCTCAGCGAACTGGACTCAACACCCCCTTTTCACCGCCCAAGAATATATCTGACTAGTAAGAATCTTAAAACCTATGTATTTATATCTCTCTGTAAGTGAGTGAAGTGGGTGAAAAGCGGCATAAACACAGCAGTGAAAAGCAGCTAAACCCCATTATACAAATCAATTACTTTTAAAAACCCGTGAAACAAAGACAGTGAAAGAGAGAGAAATTCTGACAAAATTCGTTCAGGGGCTGTGATGCAACCTGGATTGACCATATGTAGACCCACAGATGGATGAGACATAAGGGTGGACACTCTTGGGGCTGAGAGGTTTGGTGAGGTTGGGTGAGCAAACGCAGACCCTTTAAAGTAATACTGCGTGGTACCCATCCCATGGGTCCCAAATCTCCAGGTTCAAGGGCATCTTCCTACATCGAAAACACGCATGAGAAACCCCGTAGATGGTACACCGTGTGATCGGGAAAGGTTTCTAAAACACTCCTCATTTCTCATCTCCTTGTGCTCCGGTTCACCATTCCAGCTGCTTTACTAGCAATCTCCCTCCTTGGAGAATCAGCACCTTTAACCTCCTGTTCCGTACCGGTTGCAATTTGTCCTGAGGTTGACGGGAAGAGGGGGAACCAATGAGAGACTAGCTCTAGGTGTTGGGACAGGCACAGGTCACTCTATTTTCCCATCAGGAAGAAGAATTAACCACAGGCTCAGCCTGCCGCCCGGAGCCAGAATAGAGCCTGAAGCAATCCTGTGCTTTTGCGGACAGCTCCCAAGAAAGCGAGTTGAAAAATGGAGCTCAGGGGCACTGCAATTCACAAACCTGCAGACTTAGAAATGATAACTCTCGTCCACAAATATATTGAGGGAAGGCAACGAAGAGGATTTGAAAGCAAGGCAGAATTGCAGGAAACAGATTTCAGGAGGTAGATTCGAATCGCCTTTAAAGCACAGGAAAAGCGGCAAAACCTCGACAATGATGCCCTTGGCCAAAAAGGGCGTATGCGTTTTTTCCTGAATATATTCAGGAAAAAACGCATACGCCCTTTTTGGCCAACCAAGCAACCTGGAAAGGCAAATCAGCGCTACAAAGAAGTCTCGCTTCCCATCGGTCAAAAGGGCCAGGCTGAATAAAGTGTCAAAACCAGAAATGCAGGACAGGCCATGGAGAAATGGGAGCCTTGCTACGCTGATGGGCGGGATGGAAATTGCCAACAGCCACTCTGGAGAAGTGTACGGTGTGTCCTGAAACATCTAAAAAACTCAGCTTAGAGAGCATAGGGCACTTCCACTCATGGGCGGATAAATTGGGAAAACTAAAAATCAGCAAGACACAGGCACCCCAAAGTTTAGGGCTGCTCTGTTGACAAGAACCTCCACTTTGTTACACCTTAAATATCCCAGGAAAGGCAAGAATGGATAAAGAAGTTGTGGTCCTTATGTACAATGGAATATCACTCAGCCATGAAATCAACGTCATAAGGCTAGTAGCAGCATGATGAGTGGATTTGGGTACGACGATTCTAAGTGAAATAAGTCACACAGAAAAAGACACTTATCATAAGATATCACTTATAGAGGGAATGTAAAAACCGCTACCCTTGAACTGAATTACATAACAGGTCAGAGTCACACGTTTAGAAAACACACTAGGGCTGCTTAACGGGAAAGGTGAGGTGGGGTGATGCATAAAACAAGGGTTTCAAATTAGCTCAGATAGCATTCCATAAACCCAATATGTAATAGACAAGACCTACTCTTTCCTCAGCGAACTGGACTCAACACCCCCTTTTCACCGCCCAAGAATATATCTGACTAGTAAGAATCTTAAAACCTATGTATTTATATCTCTCTGTAAGTGAGTCAAGTGGGTGAAAAGCGGCATAAACACAGCAGTGAAAAGCAGCTACACCCCATTATACAAATCAATTACTTTTAAAAACCCGTGAAACAAAGACAGTGAAAGAGAGAGAAATTCTGACAAAATTCGTTCAGGGGCTGTGATGCAACCTGGATTGACCATATGTAGACCCACAGATGGATGAGACATAAGGGTGGACACTCTTGGGGCTGAGAGGTTTGGTGAGGTTGGGTGAGCAAACGCAGACCCTTTAAAGTAATACTGCGTGGTACCCATCCCATGGGTCCCAAATCTCCAGGTTCAAGGGCATCTTCCTACATCGAAAACACGCATGAGAAACCCCGTAGATGGTACACCGTGTGATCGGGAAAGGTTTCTAAAACACTCCTCATTTCTCATCTCCTTGTGCTCCGGTTCACCATTCCAGCTGCTTTACTAGCAATCTCCCTCCTTGGAGAATCAGCACCTTTAACCTCCTGTTCCGTACCGGTTGCAATTTGTCCTGAGGTTGACGGGAAGAGGGGGAACCAATGAGAGACTAGCTCTAGGTGTTGGGACAGGCACAGGTCACTCTATTTTCCCATCAGGAAGAAGAATTAACCACAGGCTCAGCCTGCCGCCCGGAGCCAGAATAGAGCCTGAAGCAATCCTGTGCTTTTGCGGACAGCTCCCAAGAAAGCGAGTTGAAAAATGGAGCTCAGGGGCACTGCAATTCACAAACCTGCACACGTAGAAATGATAACTCTCGTCCGCAAATGTATTGAGGGAAGGCAACGAAGAGGATTTGAAAGCAAGGCAGAATTGCAGGAAACAGATTTCAGGAGGTAGATTCGAATCGCCTTTAAAGCACAGGAAAAGCGGCAAAACCTCGACAATGATGCCCTTGGCCAAAAAGGGCGTATGCGTTTTTTCCTGAATATATTCAGGAAAAAACGCATACGCCCTTTTTGGCCAACCAAGCAACCTGGAAAGGCAAATCAGCGCTACAAAGAAGTCTCGCTTCCCATCGGTCAAAAGGGCCAGGCTGAATAAAGTGTCAAAACCAGAAATGCAGGACAGGCCATGGAGAAATGGGAGCCTTGCTACGCTGATGGGCGGGATGTAAATTGCCAACAGCCACTCTGGAGAAGTGTACGGTGTGTCCTGAAACATCTAAAAAACTCAGCTTAGAGAGCATAGGGCACTTCCACTCATGGGCGTATAAATTGGGAAAACTAAAAATCAGCAAGACACAGGCACCCCAAAGTTTAGGGCTGCTCTGTTGACAAGAACCTCCACTTTGTTACACCTTAAATATGCCAGGAAAGGCAAGAATGGATAAAGAAGTTGTGGTCCTTATGTACAATGGAATATCACTCAGCCATGAAATCAACGTCATAAGGCTAGGAGCAGCATGATGAGTGGATTTGGGTACGACGATTCTAAGTGAAATAAGTCACACAGAAAAAGACACTTATCATAAGATATCACTTATGGAGGGAATGTAAAAACCGCTACCCTTGAACTGAATTACATAACAGGTCAGAGTCACACGTTTAGAAAACACACTAGGGCTGCTTAACGGGAAAGGTGAGGTGGGGTGATGCATAAAACAAGGGTTTCAAATTAGCTCAGATAGCATTCCATAAACCCAATATGTAATAGACAAGACCTACTCTTTCCTCAGCGAACTGGACTCAACACCCCCTTTTCACCGCCCAAGAATATATCTGACTAGTAAGAATCTTAAAACCTATGTATTTATATCTCTCTGTAAGTGAGTGAAGTGGGTGAAAAGCGGCATAAACACAGCAGTGAAAAGCAGCTAAACCCCATTATACAAATCAATTACTTTTAAAAACCCGTGAAACAAAGACAGTGAAAGAGAGAGAAATTCTGACAAAATTCGTTCAGGGGCTGTGATGCAACCTGGATTGACCATATGTAGACCCACAGATGGATGAGACATAAGGGTGGACACTCTTGGGGCTGAGAGGTTTGGTGAGGTTGGGTGAGCAAACGCAGACCCTTTAAAGTAATACTGCGTGGTACCCATCCCATGGGTCCCAAATCTCCAGGTTCAAGGGCATCTTCCTACATCGAAAACACGCATGAGAAACCCCGTAGATGGTACACCGTGTGATCGGGAAAGGTTTCTAAAACACTCCTCATTTCTCATCTCCTTGTGCTCCGGTTCACCATTCCAGCTGCTTTACTAGCAATCTCCCTCCTTGGAGAATCAGCACCTTTAACCTCCTGTTCCGTACCGGTTGCAATTTGTCCTGAGGTTGACGGGAAGAGGGGGAACCAATGAGAGACTAGCTCTAGGTGTTGGGACAGGCACAGGTCACTCTATTTTCCCATCAGGAAGAAGAATTAACCACAGGCTCAGCCTGCCGCCCGGAGCCAGAATAGAGCCTGAAGCAATCCTGTGCTTTTGCGGACAGCTCCCAAGAAAGCGAGTTGAAAAATGGAGCTCAGGGGCACTGCAATTCACAAACCTGCAGACTTAGAAATGATAACTCTCGTCCACAAATATATTGAGGGAAGGCAACGAAGAGGATTTGAAAGCAAGGCAGAATTGCAGGAAACAGATTTCAGGAGGTAGATTCGAATCGCCTTTAAAGCACAGGAAAAGCGGCAAAACCTCGACAATGATGCCCTTGGCCAAAAAGGGCGTATGCGTTTTTTCCTGAATATATTCAGGAAAAAACGCATACGCCCTTTTTGGCCAACCAAGCAACCTGGAAAGGCAAATCAGCGCTACAAAGAAGTCTCGCTTCCCATCGGTCAAAAGGGCCAGGCTGAATAAAGTGTCAAAACCAGAAATGCAGGACAGGCCATGGAGAAATGGGAGCCTTGCTACGCTGATGGGCGGGATGGAAATTGCCAACAGCCACTCTGGAGAAGTGTACGGTGTGTCCTGAAACATCTAAAAAACTCAGCTTAGAGAGCATAGGGCACTTCCACTCATGGGCGGATAAATTGGGAAAACTAAAAATCAGCAAGACACAGGCACCCCAAAGTTTAGGGCTGCTCTGTTGACAAGAACCTCCACTTTGTTACACCTTAAATATCCCAGGAAAGGCAAGAATGGATAAAGAAGTTGTGGTCCTTATGTACAATGGAATATCACTCAGCCATGAAATCAACGTCATAAGGCTAGTAGCAGCATGATGAGTGGATTTGGGTACGACGATTCTAAGTGAAATAAGTCACACAGAAAAAGACACTTATCATAAGATATCACTTATAGAGGGAATGTAAAAACCGCTACCCTTGAACTGAATTACATAACAGGTCAGAGTCACACGTTTAGAAAACACACTAGGGCTGCTTAACGGGAAAGGTGAGGTGGGGTGATGCATAAAACAAGGGTTTCAAATTAGCTCAGATAGCATTCCATAAACCCAATATGTAATAGACAAGACCTACTCTTTCCTCAGCGAACTGGACTCAACACCCCCTTTTCACCGCCCAAGAATATATCTGACTAGTAAGAATCTTAAAACCTATGTATTTATATCTCTCTGTAAGTGAGTCAAGTGGGTGAAAAGCGGCATAAACACAGCAGTGAAAAGCAGCTACACCCCATTATACAAATCAATTACTTTTAAAAACCCGTGAAACAAAGACAGTGAAAGAGAGAGAAATTCTGACAAAATTCGTTCAGGGGCTGTGATGCAACCTGGATTGACCATATGTAGACCCACAGATGGATGAGACATAAGGGTGGACACTCTTGGGGCTGAGAGGTTTGGTGAGGTTGGGTGAGCAAACGCAGACCCTTTAAAGTAATACTGCGTGGTACCCATCCCATGGGTCCCAAATCTCCAGGTTCAAGGGCATCTTCCTACATCGAAAACACGCATGAGAAACCCCGTAGATGGTACACCGTGTGATCGGGAAAGGTTTCTAAAACACTCCTCATTTCTCATCTCCTTGTGCTCCGGTTCACCATTCCAGCTGCTTTACTAGCAATCTCCCTCCTTGGAGAATCAGCACCTTTAACCTCCTGTTCCGTACCGGTTGCAATTTGTCCTGAGGTTGACGGGAAGAGGGGGAACCAATGAGAGACTAGCTCTAGGTGTTGGGACAGGCACAGGTCACTCTATTTTCCCATCAGGAAGAAGAATTAACCACAGGCTCAGCCTGCCGCCCGGAGCCAGAATAGAGCCTGAAGCAATCCTGTGCTTTTGCGGACAGCTCCCAAGAAAGCGAGTTGAAAAATGGAGCTCAGGGGCACTGCAATTCACAAACCTGCACACTTAGAAATGATAACTCTCGTCCGCAAATGTATTGAGGGAAGGCAACGAAGAGGATTTGAAAGCAAGGCAGAATTGCAGGAAACAGATTTCAGGAGGTAGATTCGAATCGCCTTTAAAGCACAGGAAAAGCGGCAAAACCTCGACAATGATGCCCTTGGCCAAAAAGGGCGTATGCGTTTTTTCCTGAATATATTCAGGAAAAAACGCATACGCCCTTTTTGGCCAACCAAGCAACCTGGAAAGGCAAATCAGCGCTACAAAGAAGTCTCGCTTCCCATCGGTCAAAAGGGCCAGGCTGAATAAAGTGTCAAAACCAGAAATGCAGGACAGGCCATGGAGAAATGGGAGCCTTGCTACGCTGATGGGCGGGATGTAAATTGCCAACAGCCACTCTGGAGAAGTGTACGGTGTGTCCTGAAACATCTAAAAAACTCAGCTTAGAGAGCATAGGGCACTTCCACTCATGGGCGTATAAATTGGGAAAACTAAAAATCAGCAAGACACAGGCACCCCAAAGTTTAGGGCTGCTCTGTTGACAAGAACCTCCACTTTGTTACACCTTAAATATCCCAGGAAAGGCAAGAATGGATAAAGAAGTTGTGGTCCTTATGTACAATGGAATATCACTCAGCCATGAAATCAACGTCATAAGGCTAGTAGCAGCATGATGAGTGGATTTGGGTACGACGATTCTAAGTGAAATAAGTCACACAGAAAAAGACACTTATCATAAGATATCACTTATAGAGGGAATGTAAAAACCGCTACCCTTGAACTGAATTACATAACAGGTCAGAGTCACACGTTTAGAAAACACACTAGGGCTGCTTAACGGGAAAGGTGAGGTGGGGTGATGCATAAAACAAGGGTTTCAAATTAGCTCAGATAGCGTTCCATAAACCCAATATGTAATAGACAAGACCTACTCCTTCCTCAGTGAACTGGACTCAACACGCCCTATTCATCGCCCAAGAATATATCTGACTAGTAAGAATCTTAAAACCTATGTATTTATATCTCTCTGTAAGTGAGTGAAGTGGGTGAAAAGCGGCATAACCACAGCAGTGAAAAGCAGCTAAACCCCATTATACAAATCAATTACTTTTAAAAACCCGTGAAACAAAGACAGTGAAAGAGAGAGAAATTCTGACAAAATTCGTTCAGGGGCTGTGATGCAACCTGGATTGACCATATGTAGACCCACAGATGGATGAGACATAAGGGTGGACACTCTTGGGGCTGAGAGGTTTGGTGAGGTTGGGTGAGCAAACGCAGACCCTTTAAAGTAATACTGCGTGGTACCCATCCCATGGGTCCCAAATCTCCAGGTTCAAGGGCATCTTCATACATCGAAAACATGCATGAGAAACCCCGAAGATGGTACACCGTGTGATCGGGAATGGTTTCTAAAACGCACCTCATTTCTCATCAATTTGTGCTCCAGTTCGCCATTCCAGCCGCTATACTAGCAATCTCCCTGCTTGGAGAATCAGCACCTTTAACCTCCTGTTCCGAACAGGTTGCAATTTGTCCTGAGGATGAACGGGAAGAGGGGGAACCAATGAGAGACTAGCTCTAGGTGTTGGGACAGGCACAGGTCACTCTATTTTCCCATCAGGAAGAAGAATTAACCACAGGCTCAGCCTGCCGCCAGGAGCCAGAATAGGGCCTGAAGCAATCCTGAGCTTTTGCGGCCAGCTCCCAAGAAAGCGAGTTGAAAAATGGTGCTCAGGGGCACTGCAATTCACAAACCTGCAGACTTAGAAATAATAACTCTCGTCCACAAATATATTGAGGGAAGGCAACGAAGAGGATTTGAAAACAAGGCAGAATTGCAGGAAACAGATTTCAGGAGGTAGATTCGAATCGCCTTTAAAGCACAGGAAAAGCGGCAAAACCTCGACAATGATGCCCTTGGCCAAAAAGGGCGTATGCGTTTTTTCCTGAATATATTCAGGAAAAAACGCATACGCCCTTTTTGGCCAACCAAGCAACCTGGAAAGGCAAATCAGCGCTACAAAGAAGTCTCGCTTCCCATCGGTCAAAAGGGCCAGGCTGAATAAAGTGTCAAAACCAGAAATGCAGGACAGGCCATGGAGAAATGGGAGCCTTGCTACGCTGATGGGCGGGATGTAAATTGCCAACAGCCACTCTGGAGAAGTGTACGGTGTGTCCTGAAACATCTAAAAAACTCAGCTTAGAGAGCATAGGGCACTTCCACTCATGGGCGTATAAATTGGGAAAACTAAAAATCAGCAAGACACAGGCACCCCAAAGTTTAGGGCTGCTCTGTTGACAAGAACCTCCACTTTGTTACACCTTAAATATCCCAGGAAAGGCAAGAATGGATAAAGAAGTTGTGGTCCTTATGTACAATGGAATATCACTCAGCCATGAAATCAACGTCATAAGGCTAGTAGCAGCATGATGAGTGGATTTGGGTACGACGATTCTAAGTGAAATAAGTCACACAGAAAAAGACACTTATCATAAGATATCACTTATAGAGGGAATGTAAAAACCGCTACCCTTGAACTGAATTACATAACAGGTCAGAGTCACACGTTTAGAAAACACACTAGGGCTGCTTAACGGGAAAGGTGAGGTGGGGTGATGCATAAAACAAGGGTTTCAAATTAGCTCAGATAGCATTCCATAAACCCAATATGTAATAGACAAGACCTACTCTTTCCTCAGCGAACTGGACTCAACACCCCCTTTTCACCGCCCAAGAATATATCTGACTAGTAAGAATCTTAAAACCTATGTATTTATATCTCTCTGTAAGTGAGTGAAGTGGGTGAAAAGCGGCATAAACACAGCAGTGAAAAGCAGCTAAACCCCATTATACAAATCAATTACTTTTAAAAACCCGTGAAACAAAGACAGTGAAAGAGAGAGAAATTCTGACAAAATTCGTTCAGGGGCTGTGATGCAACCTGGATTGACCATATGTAGACCCACAGATGGATGAGACATAAGGGTGGACACTCTTGGGGCTGAGAGGTTTGGTGAGGTTGGGTGAGCAAACGCAGACCCTTTAAAGTAATACTGCGTGGTACCCATCCCATGGGTCCCAAATCTCCAGGTTCAAGGGCATCTTCCTACATCGAAAACACGCATGAGAAACCCCGTAGATGGTACACCGTGTGATCGGGAAAGGTTTCTAAAACACTCCTCATTTCTCATCTCCTTGTGCTCCGGTTCACCATTCCAGCTGCTTTACTAGCAATCTCCCTCCTTGGAGAATCAGCACCTTTAACCTCCTGTTCCGTACCGGTTGCAATTTGTCCTGAGGTTGACGGGAAGAGGGGGAACCAATGAGAGACTAGCTCTAGGTGTTGGGACAGGCACAGGTCACTCTATTTTCCCATCAGGAAGAAGAATTAACCACAGGCTCAGCCTGCCGCCCGGAGCCAGAATAGAGCCTGAAGCAATCCTGTGCTTTTGCGGCCAGCTCCCAAGAAAGCGAGTTGAAAAATGGTGCTCAGGGGCACTGCAATTCACAAACCTGCAGACTTAGAAATAATAACTCTCGTCCACAAATATATTGAGGGAAGGCAACGAAGAGGATTTGAAAACAAGGCAGAATTGCAGGAAACAGATTTCAGGAGGTAGATTCGAATCGCCTTTAAAGCACAGGAAAAGCAGCAAAACCTCGACAATGATGCCCTTGGCCAAAAAGGGCGTATGCGTTTTTTCCTGAATATATTCAGGAAAAAACGCATACGCCCTTTTTGGCCAACCAAGCAACCTGGAAAGGCAAATCAGCGCTACAAAGAAGTCTCGCTTCCCAACGGTCAAAAGGGCCAGGCTGAATAAAGTGTCAAAACCAGAAATGCAGGACAGGCCATGGAGAAATAGGAGCCTTGGTACGCTGATGGGCGGGATGTAAATTGCCAACAGCCACTCTGGAGAAGTGTACGGTGTGTCCTGAAACATCTAAAAAACTCAGCTTAGAGAGCATAGGGCACTTCCACTCATGGGCGTATAAATTGGGAAAACTAAAAATCAACAAGACACAGGCACCCCAAAGTTTAGGGCTGCTCTGTTGACAAGAACCTCCACTTTGTTACACCTTAAATATCCCAGGAAAGGCAAGAATGGATAAAGAAGTTGTGGTCCTTATGTACAATGGAATATCACTCAGCCATGAAATCAACGTCATAAGGCTAGTAGCAGCATGATGAGTGCATTTGGGTACGACGATTCTAAGTGAAATAAGTCACACAAAAAAAGACACTTATCATAAGATATCACTTATAGAGGGAATGTAAAAACCGCTACCCTTGAACTGAATTACATAACAGGTCAGAGTCACACGTTTAGAAAACACACTATGGATGCTTAACGGGAAAGGTGAGGTGGGGTGATGCATAAAACAAGGGTTTCAAATTAGCTCAGATAGCGTTCCGTAAACCCTATATGTAATAGACAAGACCTACTCCTTCCTCAGTGAACTGGACTCAACACGCCCTATTCACCGCCCAAGAATATATCTGACTAGTAAGAATCTTAAAACCTATGTATTTATATCTCTCTGTAAGTGAGTGAAGTGGGTGAAAAGCGGCATAAACACAGCAGTGAAAAGCAGTTAAACCTCATTATACAAATCAATTACTTTTAAAAACCCGTGAAACAAAGACAGTGAAAGAGAGAGAAATTCTGACAAAATTCGTTCAGGGGCTGTGATGCAACCTGGATTGACCATATGTAGACCCACAGATGGATGAGACATAAGGGTGGACACTCTTGGGGCTGAGAGGTTTGGTGAGGTTGGGTGAGCAAACGCAGACCCTTTAAAGTAATACTGCGTGGTACCCATCCCATGGGTCCCAAATCTCCAGGTTCAAGGGCATCTTCCTCCATCGAAAACCTGCATAAGAAACCCAGAAGATGGTACACCGTGTGATCGGGAAAGGTTTCTAAAACGCACCTCATTTCTCATCTCCTTGTGCTCCGGTTCGCCATTCCAGCCGCTATACTAGCAATCTCCCTGCTTGGAGAATCAGCACCTTTAACCTCCTGTTCCGAACAGGTTGCAATTTGTCCTGAGGATGAACGGGAAGAGGGGGAACCAATGAGAGACTAGCTCTAGGTGTTGGGACAGGCACAGATCACTCTATTTTCCCATCAGGAAGAAGAATTAACCACAGGCTCAGCCTGCCGCCCGGAGCCAGAATAGGGCCTGAAGCAATCTGCGCTTTTGCGGCGAGCTTCCAAGAAAGCGAGTTGAAAAATGGAGCTCAGGGGCACTGCAATTCACAAACCTGCACACTTAGAAATGATAACTCTCGTCCACAAATATATTGAGGGAAGGCAACGAAGAGGATTTGAAAGCATGGCAGAATTGCAGGAAACAGATTTCAGGACGAAGATTCGAATCGCCTTTAAAGCACAGGAAAAGCGGCAAAACCTCAACAATGATGCCCTTGGCCAAAAAGGGCGTATGCGTTTTTTCCTGAATATTTTCAGGAAAAAACGCATACGCCCTTTTTGGCCAACCAAGCAACCTGGAAAGGCAAATCAGCGCTACAAAGACGTCTCGCTTCCCATCGGTCAAAAGGGCCATGCTGAATAAAGTGTCAAAACCAGAAATGCAGGACAGGCCATGGAGAAATGGGAGCCTTGCTACGCTGATGGGCGGGATGTAAATTGCAAACAGCCACTCTGGAGAAGTGTACGTTGTGTCCTGAAACATCTAAAAAACTCAGCTTAGAGAGCATAGGGCACTTCCACTCATGGGCGTATAAATTGGGAAAACTAAAAATCAGCAAGACAGAGGCACCCCAAAGTTTAGGGCTGCTCTGTTGACAAGAACCTCCACTTTGTTACACCTTAAATATCACAGGAACGACATGAATGGATAAAGAAGTTGTGGTCCTTATGTACAATGGAATATCACTCAGCCATGAAATCAACGTCATAAGGCTAGGAGCAGCATGATGAGTGGATTTGGGTACGACGATTCTAAGTGAAATAAGTCACACAGGAAAAGACACTTATCATAAGATATCACTTATGGAGGGAATGTAAAAACCGCTACCCTTGAACTGAATTACATAACAGGTCAGAGTCACACGTTTAGAAAACACACTAGGGCTGATTAACGGGAAAGGTGAGGTGGGGTGATGCATAAAACAAGGGTTTCAAATTAGCTCAGATAGCGTTCCATAAACCCAATATGTAATAGACAAGACCTACTCTTTCCTCAGCGAACTGGACTCAACACCCCCTTTTCACCGCCCAAGAATATATCTGACTAGTAAGAATCTTAAAACCTATGTATTTATATCTCTCTGTAAGTGAGTGAAGTGGGTGAAAAGCGGCATAAACACAGCAGTGAAAAGCAGCTAAACCCCATTATACAAATCAATTACTTTTAAAAACCCGTGAAACAAAGACAGTGAAAGAGAGAGAAATTCTGACAAAATTCGTTCAGGGGCTGTGATGCAACCTGGATTGACCATATGTAGACCCACAGATGGATGAGACATAAGGGTGGACACTCTTGGGGCTGAGAGGTTTGGTGAGGTTGGGTGAGCAAACGCAGACCCTTTAAAGTAATACTGCGTGGTACCCATCCCATGGGTCCCAAATCTCCAGGTTCAAGGGCATCTTCCTACATCGAAAACACGCATGAGAAACCCCGTAGATGGTACACCGTGTGATCGGGAAAGGTTTCTAAAACACTCCTCATTTCTCATCTCCTTGTGCTCCGGTTCACCATTCCAGCTGCTTTACTAGCAATCTCCCTCCTTGGAGAATCAGCACCTTTAACCTCCTGTTCCGTACCGGTTGCAATTTGTCCTGAGGTTGACGGGAAGAGGGGGAACCAATGAGAGACTAGCTCTAGGTGTTGGGACAGGCACAGGTCACTCTATTTTCCCATCAGGAAGAAGAATTAACCACAGGCTCAGCCTGCCGCCCGGAGCCAGAATAGAGCCTGAAGCAATCCTGTGCTTTTGCGGCCAGCTCCCAAGAAAGCGAGTTGAAAAATGGTGCTCAGGGGCACTGCAATTCACAAACCTGCAGACTTAGAAATAATAACTCTCGTCCACAAATATATTGAGGGAAGGCAACGAAGAGGATTTGAAAACAAGGCAGAATTGCAGGAAACAGATTTCAGGAGGTAGATTCGAATCGCCTTTAAAGCACAGGAAAAGCAGCAAAACCTCGACAATGATGCCCTTGGCCAAAAAGGGCGTATGCGTTTTTTCCTGAATATATTCAGGAAAAAACGCATACGCCCTTTTTGGCCAACCAAGCAACCTGGAAAGGCAAATCAGCGCTACAAAGAAGTCTCGCTTCCCAACGGTCAAAAGGGCCAGGCTGAATAAAGTGTCAAAACCAGAAATGCAGGACAGGCCATGGAGAAATAGGAGCCTTGGTACGCTGATGGGCGGGATGTAAATTGCCAACAGCCACTCTGGAGAAGTGTACGGTGTGTCCTGAAACATCTAAAAAACTCAGCTTAGAGAGCATAGGGCACTTCCACTCATGGGCGTATAAATTGGGAAAACTAAAAATCAACAAGACACAGGCACCCCAAAGTTTAGGGCTGCTCTGTTGACAAGAACCTCCACTTTGTTACACCTTAAATATCCCAGGAAAGGCAAGAATGGATAAAGAAGTTGTGGTCCTTATGTACAATGGAATATCACTCAGCCATGAAATCAACGTCATAAGGCTAGTAGCAGCATGATGAGTGCATTTGGGTACGACGATTCTAAGTGAAATAAGTCACACAAAAAAAGACACTTATCATAAGATATCACTTATAGAGGGAATGTAAAAACCGCTACCCTTGAACTGAATTACATAACAGGTCAGAGTCACACGTTTAGAAAACACACTATGGATGCTTAACGGGAAAGGTGAGGTGGGGTGATGCATAAAACAAGGGTTTCAAATTAGCTCAGATAGCGTTCCGTAAACCCTATATGTAATAGACAAGACCTACTCCTTCCTCAGTGAACTGGACTCAACACGCCCTATTCACCGCCCAAGAATATATCTGACTAGTAAGAATCTTAAAACCTATGTATTTATATCTCTCTGTAAGTGAGTGAAGTGGGTGAAAAGCGGCATAAACACAGCAGTGAAAAGCAGTTAAACCTCATTATACAAATCAATTACTTTTAAAAACCCGTGAAACAAAGACAGTGAAAGAGAGAGAAATTCTGACAAAATTCGTTCAGGGGCTGTGATGCAACCTGGATTGACCATATGTAGACCCACAGATGGATGAGACATAAGGGTGGACACTCTTGGGGCTGAGAGGTTTGGTGAGGTTGGGTGAGCAAACGCAGACCCTTTAAAGTAATACTGCGTGGTACCCATCCCATGGGTCCCAAATCTCCAGGTTCAAGGGCATCTTCCTCCATCGAAAACCTGCATAAGAAACCCAGAAGATGGTACACCGTGTGATCGGGAAAGGTTTCTAAAACGCACCTCATTTCTCATCTCCTTGTGCTCCGGTTCGCCATTCCAGCCGCTATACTAGCAATCTCCCTGCTTGGAGAATCAGCACCTTTAACCTCCTGTTCCGAACAGGTTGCAATTTGTCCTGAGGATGAACGGGAAGAGGGGGAACCAATGAGAGACTAGCTCTAGGTGTTGGGACAGGCACAGATCACTCTATTTTCCCATCAGGAAGAAGAATTAACCACAGGCTCAGCCTGCCGCCCGGAGCCAGAATAGGGCCTGAAGCAATCTGCGCTTTTGCGGCGAGCTTCCAAGAAAGCGAGTTGAAAAATGGAGCTCAGGGGCACTGCAATTCACAAACCTGCACACTTAGAAATGATAACTCTCGTCCACAAATATATTGAGGGAAGGCAACGAAGAGGATTTGAAAGCATGGCAGAATTGCAGGAAACAGATTTCAGGACGAAGATTCGAATCGCCTTTAAAGCACAGGAAAAGCGGCAAAACCTCAACAATGATGCCCTTGGCCAAAAAGGGCGTATGCGTTTTTTCCTGAATATTTTCAGGAAAAAACGCATACGCCCTTTTTGGCCAACCAAGCAACCTGGAAAGGCAAATCAGCGCTACAAAGACGTCTCGCTTCCCATCGGTCAAAAGGGCCATGCTGAATAAAGTGTCAAAACCAGAAATGCAGGACAGGCCATGGAGAAATGGGAGCCTTGCTACGCTGATGGGCGGGATGTAAATTGCAAACAGCCACTCTGGAGAAGTGTACGTTGTGTCCTGAAACATCTAAAAAACTCAGCTTAGAGAGCATAGGGCACTTCCACTCATGGGCGTATAAATTGGGAAAACTAAAAATCAGCAAGACAGAGGCACCCCAAAGTTTAGGGCTGCTCTGTTGACAAGAACCTCCACTTTGTTACACCTTAAATATCACAGGAACGACATGAATGGATAAAGAAGTTGTGGTCCTTATGTACAATGGAATATCACTCAGCCATGAAATCAACGTCATAAGGCTAGGAGCAGCATGATGAGTGGATTTGGGTACGACGATTCTAAGTGAAATAAGTCACACAGGAAAAGACACTTATCATAAGATATCACTTATGGAGGGAATGTAAAAACCGCTACCCTTGAACTGAATTACATAACAGGTCAGAGTCACACGTTTAGAAAACACACTAGGGCTGATTAACGGGAAAGGTGAGGTGGGGTGATGCATAAAACAAGGGTTTCAAATTAGCTCAGATAGCGTTCCATAAACCCAATATGTAATAGACAAGACCTACTCTTTCCTCAGCGAACTGGACTCAACACCCCCTTTTCACCGCCCAAGAATATATCTGACTAGTAAGAATCTTAAAACCTATGTATTTATATCTCTCTGTAAGTGAGTGAAGTGGGTGAAAAGCGGCATAAACACAGCAGTGAAAAGCAGCTAAACCCCATTATACAAATCAATTACTTTTAAAAACCCGTGAAACAAAGACAGTGAAAGAGAGAGAAATTCTGACAAAATTCGTTCAGGGGCTGTGATGCAACCTGGATTGACCATATGTAGACCCACAGATGGATGAGACATAAGGGTGGACACTCTTGGGGCTGAGAGGTTTGGTGAGGTTGGGTGAGCAAACGCAGACCCTTTAAAGTAATACTGCGTGGTACCCATCCCATGGGTCCCAAATCTCCAGGTTCAAGGGCATCTTCCTACATCGAAAACACGCATGAGAAACCCCGTAGATGGTACACCGTGTGATCGGGAAAGGTTTCTAAAACACTCCTCATTTCTCATCTCCTTGTGCTCCGGTTCACCATTCCAGCTGCTTTACTAGCAATCTCCCTCCTTGGAGAATCAGCACCTTTAACCTCCTGTTCCGTACCGGTTGCAATTTGTCCTGAGGTTGACGGGAAGAGGGGGAACCAATGAGAGACTAGCTCTAGGTGTTGGGACAGGCACAGGTCACTCTATTTTCCCATCAGGAAGAAGAATTAACCACAGGCTCAGCCTGCCGCCCGGAGCCAGAATAGAGCCTGAAGCAATCCTGTGCTTTTGCGGCGAGCTTCCAAGAAAGCGAGTTGAAAAATGGAGCTCAGGGGCACTGCAATTCACAAACCTGCAGACTTAGAAATGATAACACTCGTCCGCAAATGTATTGAGGGAAGGCAACGAAGAGGATTTGAAAGCAAGGCAGAATTGCAGGAAACAGATTTCAGGAGGTAGATTCGAATCGCCTTTAAAGCACAGGAAAAGCGGCAAAACCTCGACAATGATGCCCTTGGCCAAAAAGGGCGTATGCGTTTTTTCCTGAATATATTCAGGAAAAAACGCATACGCCCTTTTTGGCCAACCAAGCAACCTGGAAAGGCAAATCAGCGCTACAAAGAAGTCTCGCTTCCCATCGGTCAAAAGGGCCAGGCTGAATAAAGTGTCAAAACCAGAAATGCAGGACAGGCCATGGAGAAATGGGAGCCTTGCTACGCTGATGGGCGGGATGTAAATTGCCAACAGCCACTCTGGAGAAGTGTACGGTGTGTCCTGAAACATCTAAAAAACTCAGCTTAGAGAGCATAGGGCACTTCCACTCATGGGCGTATAAATTGGGAAAACTAAAAATCAGCAAGACACAGGCACCCCAAAGTTTAGGGCTGCTCTGTTGACAAGAACCTCCACTTTGTTACACCTTAAATATCCCAGGAAAGGCAAGAATGGATAAAGAAGTTGTGGTCCTTATGTACAATGGAATATCACTCAGCCATGAAATCAACGTCATAAGGCTAGTAGCAGCATGATGAGTGGATTTGGGTACGACGATTCTAAGTGAAATAAGTCACACAGAAAAAGACACTTATCATAAGATATCACTTATAGAGGGAATGTAAAAACCGCTACCCTTGAACTGAATTACATAACAGGTCAGAGTCACACGTTTAGAAAACACACTAGGGCTGCTTAACGGGAAAGGTGAGGTGGGGTGATGCATAAAACGAGGGTTTCAAATTAGCTCAGATAGCGTTCCATAAACCCAATATGTAATAGACAAGACCTACTCCTTCCTCAGTGAACTGGACTCAACACGCCCTATTCATCGCCCAAGAATATATCTGACTAGTAAGAATCTTAAAACCTATGTATTTATATCTCTCTGTAAGTGAGTGAAGTGGGTGAAAAGCGGCATAACCACAGCAGTGAAAAGCAGCTAAACCCCATTATACAAATCAATTACTTTTAAAAACCCGTGAAACAAAGACAGTGAAAGAGAGAGAAATTCTGACAAAATTCGTTCAGGGGCTGTGATGCAACCTGGATTGACCATATGTAGACCCACAGATGGATGAGACATAAGGGTGGACACTCTTGGGGCTGAGAGGTTTGGTGAGGTTGGGTGAGCAAACGCAGACCCTTTAAAGTAATACTGCGTGGTACCCATCCCATGGGTCCCAAATCTCCAGGTTCAAGGGCATCTTCATACATCGAAAACATGCATGAGAAACCCCGAAGATGGTACACCGTGTGATCGGGAATGGTTTCTAAAACGCACCTCATTTCTCATCAATTTGTGCTCCAGTTCGCCATTCCAGCCGCTATACTAGCAATCTCCCTGCTTGGAGAATCAGCACCTTTAACCTCCTGTTCCGAACAGGTTGCAATTTGTCCTGAGGATGAACGGGAAGAGGGGGAACCAATGAGAGACTAGCTCTAGGTGTTGGGACAGGCACAGGTCACTCTATTTTCCCATCAGGAAGAAGAATTAACCACAGGCTCAGCCTGCCGCCAGGAGCCAGAATAGGGCCTGAAGCAATCCTGAGCTTTTGCGGCCAGCTCCCAAGAAAGCGAGTTGAAAAATGGTGCTCAGGGGCACTGCAATTCACAAACCTGCAGACTTAGAAATAATAACTCTCGTCCACAAATATATTGAGGGAAGGCAACGAAGAGGATTTGAAAACAAGGCAGAATTGCAGGAAACAGATTTCAGGAGGTAGATTCGAATCGCCTTTAAAGCACAGGAAAAGCGGCAAAACCTCGACAATGATGCCCTTGGCCAAAAAGGGCGTATGCGTTTTTTCCTGAATATATTCAGGAAAAAACGCATACGCCCTTTTTGGCCAACCAAGCAACCTGGAAAGGCAAATCAGCGCTACAAAGAAGTCTCGCTTCCCATCGGTCAAAAGGGCCAGGCTGAATAAAGTGTCAAAACCAGAAATGCAGGACAGGCCATGGAGAAATGGGAGCCTTGCTACGCTGATGGGCGGGATGGAAATTGCCAACAGCCACTCTGGAGAAGTGTACGGTGTGTCCTGAAACATCTAAAAAACTCAGCTTAGAGAGCATAGGGCACTTCCACTCATGGGCGTATAAATTGGGAAAACTAAAAATCAGCAAGACACAGGCACCCCAAAGTTTAGGGCTGCTCTGTTGACAAGAACCTCCACTTTGTTACACCTTAAATATCCCAGGAAAGGCAAGAATGGATAAAGAAGTTGTGGTCCTTATGTACAATGGAATATCACTCAGCCATGAAATCAACGTCATAAGGCTAGTAGCAGCATGATGAGTGGATTTGGGTACGACGATTCTAAGTGAAATAAGTCACACAGAAAAAGACACTTATCATAAGATATCACTTATAGAGGGAATGTAAAAACCGCTACCCTTGAACTGAATTACATAACAGGTCAGAGTCACACGTTTAGAAAACACACTAGGGCTGCTTAACGGGAAAGGTGAGGTGGGGTGATGCATAAAACAAGGGTTTCAAATTAGCTCAGATAGCATTCCATAAACCCAATATGTAATAGACAAGACCTACTCTTTCCTCAGCGAACTGGACTCAACACCCCCTTTTCCCCGCCCAAGAATATATCTGACTAGTAAGAATCTTAAAACCTATGTATTTATATCTCTCTGTAAGTGAGTGAAGTGGGTGAAAAGCGGCATAAACACAGCAGTGAAAAGCAGCTAAACCCCATTATACAAATCAATTACTTTTAAAAACCCGTGAAACAAAGACAGTGAAAGAGAGAGAAATTCTGACAAAATTCGTTCAGGGGCTGTGATGCAACCTGGATTGACCATATGTAGACCCACAGATGGATGAGACATAAGGGTGGACACTCTTGGGGCTGAGAGGTTTGGTGAGGTTGGGTGAGCAAACGCAGACCCTTTAAAGTAATACTGCGTGGTACCCATCCCATGGGTCCCAAATCTCCAGGTTCAAGGGCATCTTCCTACATCGAAAACACGCATGAGAAACCCCGTAGATGGTACACCGTGTGATCGGGAAAGGTTTCTAAAACACTCCTCATTTCTCATCTCCTTGTGCTCCGGTTCACCATTCCAGCTGCTTTACTAGCAATCTCCCTCCTTGGAGAATCAGCACCTTTAACCTCCTGTTCCGTACCGGTTGCAATTTGTCCTGAGGTTGACGGGAAGAGGGGGAACCAATGAGAGACTAGCTCTAGGTGTTGGGACAGGCACAGGTCACTCTATTTTCCCATCAGGAAGAAGAATTAACCACAGGCTCAGCCTGCCGCCCGGAGCCAGAATAGAGCCTGAAGCAATCCTGTGCTTTTGCGGCCAGCTCCCAAGAAAGCGAGTTGAAAAATGGTGCTCAGGGGCACTGCAATTCACAAACCTGCAGACTTAGAAATAATAACTCTCGTCCACAAATATATTGAGGGAAGGCAACGAAGAGGATTTGAAAACAAGGCAGAATTGCAGGAAACAGATTTCAGGAGGTAGATTCGAATCGCCTTTAAAGCACAGGAAAAGCAGCAAAACCTCGACAATGATGCCCTTGGCCAAAAAGGGCGTATGCGTTTTTTCCTGAATATATTCAGGAAAAAACGCATACGCCCTTTTTGGCCAACCAAGCAACCTGGAAAGGCAAATCAGCGCTACAAAGAAGTCTCGCTTCCCAACGGTCAAAAGGGCCAGGCTGAATAAAGTGTCAAAACCAGAAATGCAGGACAGGCCATGGAGAAATAGGAGCCTTGGTACGCTGATGGGCGGGATGTAAATTGCCAACAGCCACTCTGGAGAAGTGTACGGTGTGTCCTGAAACATCTAAAAAACTCAGCTTAGAGAGCATAGGGCACTTCCACTCATGGGCGTATAAATTGGGAAAACTAAAAATCAACAAGACACAGGCACCCCAAAGTTTAGGGCTGCTCTGTTGACAAGAACCTCCACTTTGTTACACCTTAAATATCCCAGGAAAGGCAAGAATGGATAAAGAAGTTGTGGTCCTTATGTACAATGGAATATCACTCAGCCATGAAATCAACGTCATAAGGCTAGTAGCAGCATGATGAGTGCATTTGGGTACGACGATTCTAAGTGAAATAAGTCACACAAAAAAAGACACTTATCATAAGATATCACTTATAGAGGGAATGTAAAAACCGCTACCCTTGAACTGAATTACATAACAGGTCAGAGTCACACGTTTAGAAAACACACTATGGATGCTTAACGGGAAAGGTGAGGTGGGGTGATGCATAAAACAAGGGTTTCAAATTAGCTCAGATAGCGTTCCGTAAACCCTATATGTAATAGACAAGACCTACTCCTTCCTCAGTGAACTGGACTCAACACGCCCTATTCACCGCCCAAGAATATATCTGACTAGTAAGAATCTTAAAACCTATGTATTTATATCTCTCTGTAAGTGAGTGAAGTGGGTGAAAAGCGGCATAAACACAGCAGTGAAAAGCAGTTAAACCTCATTATACAAATCAATTACTTTTAAAAACCCGTGAAACAAAGACAGTGAAAGAGAGAGAAATTCTGACAAAATTCGTTCAGGGGCTGTGATGCAACCTGGATTGACCATATGTAGACCCACAGATGGATGAGACATAAGGGTGGACACTCTTGGGGCTGAGAGGTTTGGTGAGGTTGGGTGAGCAAACGCAGACCCTTTAAAGTAATACTGCGTGGTACCCATCCCATGGGTCCCAAATCTCCAGGTTCAAGGGCATCTTCCTCCATCGAAAACCTGCATAAGAAACCCAGAAGATGGTACACCGTGTGATCGGGAAAGGTTTCTAAAACGCACCTCATTTCTCATCTCCTTGTGCTCCGGTTCGCCATTCCAGCCGCTATACTAGCAATCTCCCTGCTTGGAGAATCAGCACCTTTAACCTCCTGTTCCGAACAGGTTGCAATTTGTCCTGAGGATGAACGGGAAGAGGGGGAACCAATGAGAGACTAGCTCTAGGTGTTGGGACAGGCACAGATCACTCTATTTTCCCATCAGGAAGAAGAATTAACCACAGGCTCAGCCTGCCGCCCGGAGCCAGAATAGGGCCTGAAGCAATCTGCGCTTTTGCGGCGAGCTTCCAAGAAAGCGAGTTGAAAAATGGAGCTCAGGGGCACTGCAATTCACAAACCTGCACACTTAGAAATGATAACTCTCGTCCACAAATATATTGAGGGAAGGCAACGAAGAGGATTTGAAAGCATGGCAGAATTGCAGGAAACAGATTTCAGGACGAAGATTCGAATCGCCTTTAAAGCACAGGAAAAGCGGCAAAACCTCAACAATGATGCCCTTGGCCAAAAAGGGCGTATGCGTTTTTTCCTGAATATTTTCAGGAAAAAACGCATACGCCCTTTTTGGCCAACCAAGCAACCTGGAAAGGCAAATCAGCGCTACAAAGACGTCTCGCTTCCCATCGGTCAAAAGGGCCATGCTGAATAAAGTGTCAAAACCAGAAATGCAGGACAGGCCATGGAGAAATGGGAGCCTTGCTACGCTGATGGGCGGGATGTAAATTGCAAACAGCCACTCTGGAGAAGTGTACGGTGTGTCCTGAAACATCTAAAAAACTCAGCTTAGAGAGCATAGGGCACTTCCACTCATGGGCGGATAAATTGGGAAAACTAAAAATCAGCAAGACAGAGGCACCCCAAAGTTTAGGGCTGCTCTGTTGACAAGAACCTCCACTTTGTTACACCTTAAATATCACAGGAACGACATGAATGGATAAAGAAGTTGTGGTCCTTATGTACAATGGAATATCACTCAGCCATGAAATCAACGTCATAAGGCTAGGAGCAGCATGATGAGTGGATTTGGGTACGACGATTCTAAGTGAAATAAGTCACACAGGAAAAGACACTTATCATAAGATATCACTTATGGAGGGAATGTAAAAACCGCTACCCTTGAACTGAATTACATAACAGGTCAGAGTCACACGTTTAGAAAACACACTAGGGCTGATTAACGGGAAAGGTGAGGTGGGGTGATGCATAAAACAAGGGTTTCAAATTAGCTCAGATAGCGTTCCATAAACCCAATATGTAATAGACAAGACCTACTCTTTCCTCAGCGAACTGGACTCAACACCCCCTTTTCACCGCCCAAGAATATATCTGACTAGTAAGAATCTTAAAACCTATGTATTTATATCTCTCTGTAAGTGAGTGAAGTGGGTGAAAAGCGGCATAAACACAGCAGTGAAAAGCAGCTAAACCCCATTATACAAATCAATTACTTTTAAAAACCCGTGAAACAAAGACAGTGAAAGAGAGAGAAATTCTGACAAAATTCGTTCAGGGGCTGTGATGCAACCTGGATTGACCATATGTAGACCCACAGATGGATGAGACATAAGGGTGGACACTCTTGGGGCTGAGAGGTTTGGTGAGGTTGGGTGAGCAAACGCAGACCCTTTAAAGTAATACTGCGTGGTACCCATCCCATGGGTCCCAAATCTCCAGGTTCAAGGGCATCTTCATACATCGAAAACATGCATGAGAAACCCCGAAGATGGTACACCGTGTGATCGGGAATGGTTTCTAAAACGCACCTCATTTCTCATCAATTTGTGCTCCAGTTCGCCATTCCAGCCGCTATACTAGCAATCTCCCTGCTTGGAGAATCAGCACCTTTAACCTCCTGTTCCGAACAGGTTGCAATTTGTCCTGAGGATGAACGGGAAGAGGGGGAACCAATGAGAGACTAGCTCTAGGTGTTGGGACAGACACAGGTCACTCTATTTTCCCATCAGGAAGAAGAATTAACCACAGGCTCAGCCTGCCGCCAGGAGCCAGAATAGGGCCTGAAGCAATCCTGAGCTTTTGCGGCCAGCTCCCAAGAAAGCGAGTTGAAAAATGGTGCTCAGGAGCACTGCAATTCACAAACCTGCAGACTTAGAAATAATAACTCTCTTCCACAAATATATTGAGGGAAGGCAACGAAGAGGATTTGAAAACAAGGGAGAATTGCAGGAAACAGATTTCAGGAGGTAGATTCGAATCGCCTTTAAAGCACAGGAAAAGCGGCAAAACCTCGACAATGATGCCCTTGGCCAAAAAGGGCGTATGCGTTTTTTCCTGAATATATTCAGGAAAAAACGCATACGCCCTTTTTGGCCAACCAAGCAACCTGGAAAGGCAAATCAGCGCTACAAAGAAGTCTCGCTTCCCATTGGTCAAAAGGGCCAGGCTGAATAAAGTGTCAAAACCAGAAATGCAGGACAGGCCATGGAGAAATGGGAACATTGCTACGCTGATGGGCGGGATGTAAAATGCCAACAGCCACTCTGGAGAAGTGTAAAGTGTGTCCTGAAACATCTAAAAAACTCAGCTTAGAGAGCATAGGGCACTTCCACTCATGGGCGGATAAATTGGGAAAACTGAAAATCAGCAAGACAGAGGCACCCCAAAGTTGAGGGCTGCTCTGTTGACAAGAACCTCCACTTTGTTACACCTTAAATATCACAGGAACGACAAGAATGGATAAAGAAGTTGTGGTCCTTATGTACAATGGAATATCACTCAGCCATGAAATCAACGTCATAAGGCTAGGAGCAGCATGATGAGTGGATTTGGGTACGACGATTCTAAATGAAATAAGTCACACAGGAAAAGACACTTATCATAAGATATCACTTATGGAGGGAATGTAAAAACCGCTACCCTTGAACTGAATTACATAACAGGTCAGAGTCACACGTTTAGAAAACACACTAGGGCTGCTTAACGGGAAAGGTGAGGTGGGGTGATGCATAAAACAAGGGTTTCAAATTAGCTCAGATAGCGTTCCATAAACCCAATATGTAATAGACAAGACCTACTCTTTCCTCAGCGAACTGGACTCAACACCCCCTTTTCACCGCCCAAGAATATATCTGACTAGTAAGAATCTTAAAACCTATATATTTATATCTCTCTGTAAGTGAGTGAAGTGGGTGAAAAGCGGCATAAACACAGCAGTGAAAAGCAGCTAAACCCCATTATACAAATCAATTACTTTTAAAAACCCGTGAAACAAAGACAGTGAAAGAGAGAGAAATTCTGACAAAATTCGTTCAGGGGCTGTGATGCAACCTGGATTGACCATATGTAGACCCACAGATGGATGAGACATAAGGGTGGACACTCTTGGGGCTGAGAGGTTTGGTGAGGTTGGGTGAGCAAACGCAGACCGTTTAAAGTAATACTGCGTGGTACCCATCCCATGGGTCCCAAATCTCCAGGTTCAAGGGCATCTTCCTCCATCGAAAACCTGCATAAGAAACCCAGAAGATGGTACACCGTGTGATCGGGAAAGGTTTCTAAAACGCACCTCATTTCTCATCTCCTTGTGCTCCGGTTCGCCATTCCAGCCGCTATACTAGCAATCTCCCTGCTTGGAGAATCAGCACCTTTAACCTCCTGTTCCGAACAGGTTGCAATTTGTCCTGAGGATGAACGGGAAGAGGGGGAACCAATGAGAGACTAGCTCTAGGTGTTGGGACAGGCACAGGTCACTCTATTTTCCCATCAGGAAGAAGAATTAACCACAGGCTCAGCCTGCAGCCCGGAGAAAGAAAAGGGTCTGAAGCAATCCTGCGCTTTTGCGGCCAGCTCCCAAGAAAGTGAGTTGAAAAATGGAGCTCAGGGGCACTGCAATTCACAAACCTGCAGAGTTATAAATGATAACTCCCGTCCACATATATATTGAGGGAAGGCAACGAAGAGGATTTGAAAGCAAGGCAGAATTGCAGGAAACTGATTTCAGAAGGTAGATTCGAATCGCCTTTAAAGCACAGGAAAAGCGGCAAAACCTCGACAATGATGCCCTTGGCCAAAAAGGGCGTATGCGTTTTTTCCTGAATATATTCAGGAAAAAACGCATACGCCCTTTTTGGCCAACCAAGCAACCTGGAAAGGCAAATCAGCGCTACAAAGAAGTCTCGCTTCCCATCGGTCAAAAGGGCCAGGCTGAATAAAGTGTCAAAACCAGAAATGCAGGACAGGCCATGGAGAAATGGGAGCCTTGCTACGCTGATGGGCGGGATGTAAATTGCCAACAGCCACTCTGGAGAAGTGTACGGTGTGTCCTGAAACATCTAAAAAACTCAGCTTAGAGAGCATAGGGCACTTCCACTCATGGGCGTATAAATTGGGAAAACTAAAAATCAGCAAGACACAGGCACCCCAAAGTTTAGGGCTGCTCTGTTGACAAGAACCTCCACTTTGTTACACCTTAAATATGCCAGGAAAGGCAAGAATGGATAAAGAAGTTGTGGTCCTTATGTACAATGGAATATCACTCAGCCATGAAATCAACGTCATAAGGCTAGTAGCAGCATGATGAGTGGATTTGGGTACGACGATTCTAAGTGAAATAAGTCACACAGAAAAAGACACTTATCATAAGATATCACTTATAGAGGGAATGTAAAAACCGCTACCCTTGAACTGAATTACATAACAGGTCAGAGTCACACGTTTAGAAAACACACTAGGGCTGCTTAACGGGAAAGGTGAGGTGGGGTGATGCAGAAAACAAGGGTTTCAAATTAGCTCAGATAGCGTTCCATAAACCCAATATGTAATAGACAAGACCTACTCTTTCCTCAGCGAACTGGACTCAACACCCCCTTTTCACCGCCCAAGAATATATCTGACTAGTAAGAATCTTAAAACCTATGTATTTATATCTCTCTGTAAGTGAGTGAAGTGGGTGAAAAGCGGCATAAACACAGCAGTGAAAAGCAGCTAAACCCCATTATACAAAACAATTACTTTTAAAAACCCGTGAAACAAAGACAGTGAAAGAGAGAGAAATTCTGACAAAATTCGTTCAGGGGCTGTGATGCAACCTGGATTGACCATATGTAGATCCACAGATGGATGAGACATAAGGGTGGACACTCTTGGGGCTGAGAGGTTTGGTGAGGTTGGGTGAGCAAACGCAGACCCTTTAAAGTAATACTGCGTGGTACCCATCCCATGGGTCCCAAATCTCCAGGTTCAAGGGCATCTTCCTCCATCGAAAACCTGCATAAGAAACCCAGAAGATGGTACACCGTGTGATCGGGAAAGGTTTCTAAAACGCACCTCATTTCTCATCTCCTTGTGCTCCGGTTCGCCATTCCAGCCGCTATACTAGCAATCTCCCTGCTTGGAGAATCAGCACCTTTAACCTCCTGTTCCGAACAGGTTGCAATTTGTCCTGAGGATGAACGGGAAGAGGGGGAACCAATGAGAGACTAGCTCTAGGTGTTGGGACAGGCACAGGTCACTCTATTTTCCCATCAGGAAGAAGAATTAACCACAGGCTCAGCCTGCAGCCCGGAGAAAGAAAAGGGTCTGAAGCAATCCTGCGCTTTTGCGGCCAGCTCCCAAGAAAGTGAGTTGAAAAATGGAGCTCAGGGGCACTGCAATTCACAAACCTGCAGAGTTATAAATGATAACTCCCGTCCACATATATATTGAGGGAAGGCAACGAAGAGGATTTGAAAGCAAGGCAGAATTGCAGGAAACAGATTTCAGGAGGTAGATTCGAATCGCCTTTAAAGCACAGGAAAAGCGGCAAAACCTCGACAATGATGCCCTTGGCCAAAAAGGGCGTATGCGTTTTTTCCTGAATATATTCAGGAAAAAACGCATACGCCCTTTTTGGCCAACCAAGCAACCTGGAAAGGCAAATCAGCGCTACAAAGAAGTCTCGCTTCCCATCGGTCAAAAGGGCCAGGCTGAATAAAGTGTCAAAACCAGAAATGCAGGACAGGCCATGGAGAAATGGGAGCCTTGCTACGCTGATGGGCGGGATGGAAATTGCCAACAGCCACTCTGGAGAAGTGTACGGTGTGTCCTGAAACATCTAAAAAACTCAGCTTAGAGAGCATAGGGCACTTCCACTCATGGGCGTATAAATTGGGAAAACTAAAAATCAGCAAGACACAGGCACCCCAAAGTTTAGGGCTGCTCTGTTGACAAGAACCTCCACTTTGTTACACCTTAAATATCCCAGGAAAGGCAAGAATGGATAAAGAAGTTGTGGTCCTTATGTACAATGGAATATCACTCAGCCATGAAATCAACGTCATAAGGCTAGTAGCAGCATGATGAGTGGATTTGGGTACGACGATTCTAAGTGAAATAAGTCACACAGAAAAAGACACTTATCATAAGATATCACTTATAGAGGGAATGTAAAAACCGCTACCCTTGAACTGAATTACATAACAGGTCAGAGTCACACGTTTAGAAAACACACTAGGGCTGCTTAACGGGAAAGGTGAGGTGGGGTGATGCAGAAAACAAGGGTTTCAAATTAGCTCAGATAGCATTCCATAAACCCAATATGTAATAGACAAGACCTACTCTTTCCTCAGCGAACTGGACTCAACACCCCCTTTTCACCGCCCAAGAATATATTTGACTAGTAAGAATCTTAAAACCTATGTATTTATATCTCTCTGTAAGTGAGTGAAGTGGGTGAAAAGCGGCATAAACACAGCAGTGAAAAGCAGCTAAACCCCATTATACAAATCAATTACTTTTAAAAACCCGTGAAACAAAGACAGTGAAAGAGAGAGAAATTCTGACAAAATTCGTTCAGGGGCTGTGATGCAACCTGGATTGACCATATGTAGACCCACAGATGGATGAGACATAAGGGTGGACACTCTTGGGGCTGAGAGGTTTGGTGAGGTTGGGTGAGCAAACGCAGACCCTTTAAAGTAATACTGCGTGGTACCCATCCCATGGGTCCCAAATCTCCAGGTTCAAGGGCATCTTCCTACATCGAAAACACGCATGAGAAACCCCGTAGATGGTACACCGTGTGATCGGGAAAGGTTTCTAAAACACTCCTCATTTCTCATCTCCTTGTGCTCCGGTTCACCATTCCAGCTGCTTTACTAGCAATCTCCCTCCTTGGAGAATCAGCACCTTTAACCTCCTGTTCCGTACCGGTTGCAATTTGTCCTGAGGTTGACGGGAAGAGGGGGAACCAATGAGAGACTAGCTCTAGGTGTTGGGACAGGCACAGGTCACTCTATTTTCCCATCAGGAAGAAGAATTAACCACAGGCTCAGCCTGCCGCCCGGAGCCAGAATAGAGCCTGGAGCAATCCTGTGCTTTTGCGGCGAGCTTCCAAGAAAGCGAGTTGAAAAATGGAGCTCAGGGGCACTGCAATTCACAAACCTGCAGACTTAGAAATGATAACACTCGTCCGCAAATGTATTGAGGGAAGGCAACGAAGAGGATTTGAAAGCAAGGCAGAATTGCAGGAAACAGATTTCAGGAGGTAGATTCGAATCGCCTTTAAAGCACAGGAAAAGCGGCAAAACCTCGACAATGATGCCCTTGGCCAAAAAGGGCGTATGCGTTTTTTCCTGAATATATTCAGGAAAAAACGCATACGCCCTTTTTGGCCAACCAAGCAACCTGGAAAGGCAAATCAGCGCTACAAAGAAGTCTCGCTTCCCATCGGTCAAAAGGGCCAGGCTGAATAAAGTGTCAAAACCAGAAATGCAGGACAGGCCATGGAGAAATGGGAGCCTTGCTACGCTGATGGGCGGGATGTAAATTGCCAACAGCCACTCTGGAGAAGTGTACGGTGTGTCCTGAAACATCTAAAAAACTCAGCTTAGAGAGCATAGGGCACTTCCACTCATGGGCGTATAAATTGGGAAAACTAAAAATCAGCAAGACAGAGGCACCCCAAAGTTTAGGGCTGCTCTGTTGACAAGAACCTCCACTTTGTTACACCTTAAATATCCCAGGAAAGGCAAGAATGGATAAAGAAGTTGTGGTCCTTATGTACAATGGAATATCACTCAGCCATGAAATCAACGTCATAAGGCTAGTAGCAGCATGATGAGTGGATTTGGGTACGACGATTGTAAGTGAAATAAGTCACACAGAAAAAGACACTTATCATAAGATATCACTTATAGAGGGAATGTAAAAACCGCTACCCTTGAACTGAATTACATAACAGGTCAGAGTCACACGTTTAGAAAACACACTAGGGCTGCTTAACGGGAAAGGTGAGGTGGGGTGATGCATAAAACAAGGGTTTCAAATTAGCTCAGATAGCGTTCCATAAACCCAATATGTAATAGACAAGACCTACTCCTTCCTCAGTGAACTGGACTCAACACGCCCTATTCATCGCCCAAGAATATATCTGACTAGTAAGAATCTTAAAACCTATGTATTTATATCTCTCTGTAAGTGAGTGAAGTGGGTGAAAAGCGGCATAACCACAGCAGTGAAAAGCAGCTAAACCCCATTATACAAATCAATTACTTTTAAAAACCCGTGAAACAAAGACAGTGAAAGAGAGAGAAATTCTGACAAAATTCGTTCAGGGGCTGTGATGCAACCTGGATTGACCATATGTAGACCCACAGATGGATGAGACATAAGGGTGGACACTCTTGGGGCTGAGAGGTTTGGTGAGGTTGGGTGAGCAAACGCAGACCCTTTAAAGTAATACTGCGTGGTACCCATCCCATGGGTCCCAAATCTCCAGGTTCAAGGGCATCTTCATACATCGAAAACATGCATGAGAAACCCCGAAGATGGTACACCGTGTGATCGGGAATGGTTTCTAAAACGCACCTCATTTCTCATCAATTTGTGCTCCAGTTCGCCATTCCAGCCGCTATACTAGCAATCTCCCTGCTTGGAGAATCAGCACCTTTAACCTCCTGTTCCGAACAGGTTGCAATTTGTCCTGAGGATGAACGGGAAGAGGGGGAACCAATGAGAGACTAGCTCTAGGTGTTGGGACAGGCACAGGTCACTCTATTTTCCCATCAGGAAGAAGAATTAACCACAGGCTCAGCCTGCCGCCAGGAGCCAGAATAGGGCCTGAAGCAATCCTGAGCTTTTGCGGCCAGCTCCCAAGAAAGCGAGTTGAAAAATGGTGCTCAGGGGCACTGCAATTCACAAACCTGCAGACTTAGAAATAATAACTCTCGTCCACAAATATATTGAGGGAAGGCAACGAAGAGGATTTGAAAACAAGGCAGAATTGCAGGAAACAGATTTCAGGAGGTAGATTCGAATCGCCTTTAAAGCACAGGAAAAGCAGCAAAACCTCGACAATGATGCCCTTGGCCAAAAAGGGCGTATGCGTTTTTTCCTGAATATATTCAGGAAAAAACGCATACGCCCTTTTTGGCCAACCAAGCAACCTGGAAAGGCAAATCAGCGCTACAAAGAAGTCTCGCTTCCCATCGGTCAAAAGGGCCAGGCTGAATAAAGTGTCAAAACCAGAAATGCAGGACAGGCCATGGAGAAATAGGAGCCTTGCTACGCTGATGGGCGGGATGTAAATTGCCAACAGCCACTCTGTAGAAGTGTACGGTGTGTCCTGAAACATCTAAAAAACTCAGCTTAGAGAGCATAGGGCACTTCCACTCATGGGCGTATAAATTGGGAAAACTAAAAATCAGCAAGACACAGGCACCCCAAAGTTTAGGGCTGCTCTGTTGACAAGAACCTCCACTTTGTTACACCTTAAATATCCCAGGAAAGGCAAGAATGGATAAAGAAGTTGTGGTCCTTATGTACAATGGAATATCACTCAGCCATGAAATCAACGTCATAAGGCTAGGAGCAGCATGATGAGTGGATTTGGGTACGACGATTCTAAGTGAAATAAGTCACACAGAAAAAGACACTTATCATAAGATATCACTTATAGAGGGAATGTAAAAACCGCTACCCTTGAACTGAATTACATAACAGGTCAGAGTCACACGTTTAGAAAACACACTAGGGCTGCTTAACGGGAAAGGTGAGGTGGGGTGATGCATAAAACAAGGGTTTCAAATTAGCTCAGATAGCATTCCATAAACCCAATATGTAATAGACAAGACCTACTCTTTCCTCAGCGAACTGGACTTAACACCCCCTTTTCACCGCCCAAGAATATATCTGACTAGTAAGAATCTTAAAACCTATGTATTTATATCTCTCTGTAAGTGAGTGAAGTGGGTGAAAAGCGGCATAACCACAGCAGTGAAAAGCAGCTAAACCCCATTATACAAATCAATTACTTTTAAAAACCCGTGAAACAAAGACAGTGAAAGAGAGAGAAATTCTGACAAAATTCGTTCAGGGGCTGTGATGCAACCTGGATTGACCATATGTAGACCCACAGATGGATGAGACATAAGGGTGGACACTCTTGGGGCTGAGAGGTTTGGTGAGGTTGGGTGAGCAAACGCAGACCCTTTAAAGTAATACTGCGTGGTACCCATCCCATGGGTCCCAAATCTCCAGGTTCAAGGGCATCTTCCTACATCGAAAACATGCATGAGAAACCCCGAAGATGGTACACCGTGTGATCGGGAATGGTTTCTAAAATGCACCTCATTTCTCATCTCCTTGTGCTCCGGTTCGCCATTCCAGCCGCTATACTAGCAATCTCCCTGCTTGGAGAATCAGCACCTTTAACCTCCTGTTCCGAACAGGTTGCAATTTGTCCTGAGGATGAACGGGAAGAGGGGGAACCAATGAGAGACTAGCTCTAGGTGTTGGGACAGGCACAGGTCACTCTATTTTCCCATCAGGAAGAAGAATTAACCACAGGCTCAGCCTGCCGCCAGGAGCCAGAATAGGGCCTGAAGCAATCTGCGCTTTTGCGGCGAGCTTCCAAGAAAGCGAGTTGAAAAATGGAGCTCAGGGGCACTGCAATTCACAAACCTGCACACTTAGAAATGATAACTCTCGTCCACAAATATATTGAGGGAAGGCAACGAAGAGGATTTGAAAGCATGGCAGAATTGCAGGAAACAGATTTCAGGACGTAGATTCGAATCGCCTTTAAAGCACAGGAAAAGCGGCAAAACCTCAAAAATGATGCCCTTGGCCAAAAAGGGCGTATGCGTTTTTTCCTGAATATTTTCAGGAAAAAACGCATACGCCCTTTTTGGCCAACCAAGCAACCTGGAAAGGCAAATCAGCGCTACAAAGACGTCTCGCTTCCCATCGGTCAAAAGGGCCATGCTGAATAAAGTGTCAAAACCAGAAATGCAGGACAGGCCATGGAGAAATGGGAGCCTTGCTACGCTGATGGGCGGGATGTAAATTGCCAACAGCCACTCTGGAGAAGTGTACGGTGTGTCCTGAAACATCTAAAAAACTCAGCTTAGAGAGCATAGGGCACTTCCACTCATGGGCGTATAAATTGGGAAAACTAAAAATCAGCAAGACAGAGGCACCCCAAAGTTTAGGGCTGCTCTGTTGACAAGAACCTCCACTTTGTTACACCTTAAATATCACAGGAACGACAAGAATGGATAAAGAAGTTGTGGTCCTTATGTACAATGGAATATCACTCAGCCATGAAATCAACGTCATAAGGCTAGGAGCAGCATGATGAGTGGATTTGGGTACGACGATTCTAAGTGAAATAAGTCACACAGGAAAAGACACTTATCATAAGATATCACTTATGGAGGGAATGTAAAAACCGCTACCCTTGAACTGAATTACATAACAGGTCAGAGTCACACGTTTAGAAAACACACTAGGGCTGCTTAACGGGAAAGGTGAGGTGGGGTGATGCATAAAACAAGGGTTTCAAATTAGCTCAGATAGCGTTCCATAAACCCAATATGTAATAGACAAGACCTACTCTTTCCTCAGCGAACTGGACTCAACACCCCCTTTTCACCGCCCAAGAATATATCTGACTAGTAAGAATCTTAAAACCTATGTATTTATATCTCTCTGTAAGTGAGTGAAGTGGGTGAAAAGCGGCATAACCACAGCAGTGAAAAGCAGCTAAACCCCATTATACAAATCAATTACTTTTAAAAACCCGTGAAACAAAGACAGTGAAAGAGAGAGAAATTCTGACAAAATTCGTTCAGGGGCTGTGATGCAACCTGGATTGACCATATGTAGACCCACAGATGGATGAGACATAAGGGTGGACACTCTTGGGGCTGAGAGGTTTGGTGAGGTTGGGTGAGCAAACGCAGACCCTTTAAAGTAATACTGCGTGGTACCCATCCCATGGGTCCCAAATCTCCAGGTTCAAGGGCATCTTCATACATCGAAAACATGCATGAGAAACCCCGAAGATGGTACACCGTGTGATCGGGAATGGTTTCTAAAACGCACTTCATTTCTCATCAATTTGTGCTCCAGTTCGCCATTCCAGCCGCTATACTAGCAATCTCTCTGCTTGGAGAATCAGCACCTTTAACCTCCTGTTCCGAACAGGTTGCAATTTGTCCTGAGGATGAACGGGAAGAGGGGGAACCAATGAGAGACTAGCTCTAGGTGTTGGGACAGGCACAGGTCACTCTATTTTCCCATCAGGAAGAAGAATTAACCACAGGCTCAGCCTGCCGCCCAGAGCCAGAATAGGGCCTGAAGCAATCCTGAGCTTTTGCGGCCAGCTCCCAAGAAAGCGAGTTGAAAAATGGTGCTGAGGGGCACTGCAATTCACAAACCTGCAGACTTAGAAATGATAACTCTCGTCCACAAATATATTGAGGGAAGGCAACGAAGAGGATTTGAAAGCATGGCAGAATTGCAGGAAACAGATTTCAGGACGTAGATTCGAATCGCCTTTAAAGCACCGGAAAAGCGGCAAAACCTCAACAATGATGCCCTTGGCCAAAAAGGGCGTATGCGTTTTTTCCTGAATATATTCAGGAAAAAACGCATACGCCCTTTTTGGCCAACCAAGCAACCTGGAAAGGCAAATCAGCGCTACAAAGACGTCTCGCTTCCCATCGGTCAAAAGGGCCATGCTGAATAAAGTGTCAAAACCAGAAATGCAGGACAGGCCATGGAGAAATGGGAGCCTTGCTACGCTGATGGGCGGGATGTAAATTGCCAACAGCCACTCTGGAGAAGTGTACGGTGTGTCCTGAAACATCTAAAAAACTCAGCTTAGAGAGCATATGGCACTTCCACTCATGGGCGGATAAATTGGGAAAACTAAAAATCAGCAAGACAGAGGCACCCCAAAGTTGAGGGCTGCTCTGTTGACAAGAACCTCCACTTTGTTACACCTTAAATATCACAGGAACGACAAGAATGGATAAAGAAGTTGTGGTCCTTATGTACAATGGAATATCACTCAGCCATGAAATCAACGTCATAAGGCTAGGAGCAGCATGATGAGTGGATTTGGGTACGACGATTCTAAGTGAAATAAGTCACACAGGAAAAGACACTTATCATAAGATATCACTTATGGAGGGAATGTAAAAACCGCTACCCTTGAACTGAATTACATAACAGGTCAGAGTCACACGTTTAGAAAACACACTAGGGCTGCTTAACGGGAAAGGTGAGGTGGGGTGATGCATAAAACAAGGGTTTCAAATTAGCTCAGATAGCGTTCCATAAACCCAATATGTAATAGACAAGACCTACTCTTTCCTCAGCGAACTGGACTCAACACCCCCTTTTCACCGCCCAAGAATATATCTGACTAGTAAGAATCTTAAAACCTATGTATTTATATCTCTCTGTAAGTGAGTGAAGTGGGTGAAAAGCGGCATAAACACAGCAGTGAAAAGCAGCTAAACCCCATTATACAAATCAATTACTTTTAAAAACCCGTGAAACAAAGACAGTGAAAGAGAGAGAAATTCTGACAAAATTCGTTCAGGGGCTGTGATGCAACCTGGATTGACCATATGTAGACCCACAGATGGATGAGACATAAGGGTGGACACTCTTGGGGCTGAGAGGTTTGGTGAGGTTGGGTGAGCAAACGCAGACCCTTTAAAGTAATACTGCGTGGTACCCATCCCATGGGTCCCAAATCTCCAGGTTCAAGGGCATCTTCATACATCGAAAACATGCATGAGAAACCCCGAAGATGGTACACCGTGTGATCGGGAATGGTTTCTAAAACGCACCTCATTTCTCATCAATTTGTGCTCCAGTTCGCCATTCCAGCCGCTATACTAGCAATCTCCCTGCTTGGAGAATCAGCACCTTTAACCTCCTGTTCCGAACAGGTTGCAATTTGTCCTGAGGATGAACGGGAAGAGGGGGAACCAATGAGAGACTAGCTCTAGGTGTTGGGACAGGCACAGGTCACTCTATTTTCCCATCAGGAAGAAGAATTAACCACAGGCTCAGCCTGCCGCCAGGAGCCAGAATAGGGCCTAAAGCAATCCTGAGCTTTTGCGGCCAGCTCCCAAGAAAGCGAGTTGAAAAATGGTGCTCAGGGGCACTGCAATTCACAAACCTGCAGACTTAGAAATAATAACTCTCGTCCACAAATATATTGAGGGAAGGCAACGAAGAGGATTTGAAAACAAGGCAGAATTGCAGGAAACAGATTTGAGGAGGTAGATTCGAATCGCATTTAAAGCACAGGAAAAGCGGCAAAACCTCGACAATGATGCCCTTGGCCAAAAAGGGCGTATGCGTTTTTTCCTGAATATATTCAGGAAAAAACGCATACGCCCTTTTTGGCCAACCAAGCAACCTGGAAAGGCAAATCAGCGCTACAAAGAAGTCTCGCTTCCCATCGGTCAAAAGGGCCAGGCTGAATAAAGTGTCAAAACCAGAAATGCAGGACAGGCCATGGAGAAATGGGAACATTGCTACGCTGATGGGCGGGATGTAAAATGCCAACAGCCACTCTGGAGAAGTGTACAGTGTGTCCTGAAACATCTAAAAAACTCAGCTTAGAGAGCATAGGGCACTTCCACTCATGGGCGTATAAATTGGGAAAACTAAAAATCAGCAAGACAGAGGCACCCCAAAGTTGAGGGCTGCTCTGTTGACAAGAACCTCCACTTTGTTACACCTTAAATATCACAGGAACGACAAGAATGGATAAAGAAGTTGTGGTCCTTATGTACAATGGAATATCACTCAGCCATGAAATCAACGTCATAAGGCTAGGAGCAGCATGATGAGTGGATTTGGGTACGACGATTCTAAATGAAATAAGTCACACAGGAAAAGACACTTATCATAAGATATCACTTATGGAGGGAATGTAAAAACCGCTACCCTTGAACTGAATTACATAACAGGTCAGAGTCACACATTTAGAAAACACACTAGGGCTGATTAACGGGAAAGGTGAGGTGGGGTGATGCATAAAACAAGGGTTTCAAATTAGCTCAGATAGCGTTCCATAAACCCAATATGTAATAGACAAGACCTACTCTTTCCTCAGCGAACTGGACTCAACACCCCGTTTTCACCGCCCAAGAATATATCTGACTAGTAAGAATCTTAAAACCTATGTATTTATATCTCTCTGTAAGTGAGTGAAGTGGGTGAAAAGCGGCATAAACACAGCAGTGAAAAGCAGCTAAACCCCATTATACAAATCAATTACTTTTAAAAACCCGTGAAACAAAGACAGTGAAAGAGAGAGAAATTCTGACAAAATTCGTTCAGGGGCTGTGATGCAACCTGGATTGACCATATGTAGACCCACAGATGGATGAGACATAAGGGTGGACACTCTTGGGGCTGAGAGGTTTGGTGAGGTTGGGTGAGCAAACGCAGACCCTTTAAAGTAATACTGCGTGGTACCCATCCCATGGGTCCCAAATCTCCAGGTTCAAGGGCATCTTCCTCCATCGAAAACCTGCATAAGAAACCCAGAAGATGGTACACCGTGTGATCGGGAAAGGTTTCTAAAACGCACCTCATTTCTCATCTCCTTGTGCTCCGGTTCGCCATTCCAGCCGCTATACTAGCAATCTCCCTGCTTGGAGAATCAGCACCTTTAACCTCCTGTTCCGTACAGGTTGCAATTTGTCCTGAGGATGAACGGGAAGAGGGGGAACCAATGAGAGACTAGCTCTAGGTGTTGGGACAGGCACAGGTCACTCTATTTTCCCATCCGGAAGAAGAATTAACCACAGGCTCAGCCTGCAGCCCGGAGAAAGAAAAGGGTCTGAAGCAATCCTGCGCTTTTGCGGCCAGCTCCCAAGAAAGTGAGTTGAAAAATGGAGCTCAGGGGCACTGCAATTCACAAACCTGCAGAGTTATAAATGATAACTCTCGTCCACATATATATTGAGGGAAGGCAACGAAGAGGATTTGAAAGCAAGGCAGAATTGAAGGAAACAGATTTCAGGAGGTAGATTCGAATCGCCTTTAAAGCACAGGAAAAGCGGCTAAACCTGGACAATGATCCCCTTGGCCAAAAAGGGCGTATGCGTTTTTTCCTGAATATATTCAGGAAAAAACGCATACGCCCTTTTTGGCCAACCAAGCAACCTGGAAAGGCAAATCAGCGCTACAAAGAAGTCTCGCTTCCCATCGGTCAAAAGGGCCAGGCTGAATAAAGTGTCAAAACCAGAAATGCAGGACAGGCCATGGAGAAATAGGAGCCTTGGTACGCTGATGGGCGGGATGTAAATTGCCAACAGCCACTCTGGAGAAGTGTACGGTGTGTCCTGAAACATCTAAAAAACTCAGCTTAGAGAGCATAGGGCACTTCCACTCATGGGCGTATAAATTGGGAAAACTAAAAATCAGCAAGACACAGGCACCCCAAAGTTTAGGGCTGCTCTGTTGACAAGAACCTCCACTTTGTTACACCTTAAATATCCCAGGAAAGGCAAGAATGGATAAAGAAGTTGTGGTCCTTATGTACAATGGAATATCACTCAGCCATGAAATCAACGTCATAAGGCTAGTAGCAGCATGATGAGTGCATTTGGGTACGACGATTCTAAGTGAAATAAGTCACACAAAAAAAGACACTTATCATAAGATATCACTTATAGAGGGAATGTAAAAACCGCTACCCTTGAACTGAATTACATAACAGGTCAGAGTCACACGTTTAGAAAACACACTATGGATGCTTAACGGGAAAGGTGAGGTGGGGTGATGCATAAAACAAGGGTTTCAAATTAGCTCAGATAGCGTTCCGTAAACCCAATATGTAATAGACAAGACCTACTCCTTCCTCAGTGAACTCGACTCAACACGCCCTATTCACCGCCCAAGAATATATCTGACTAGTAAGAATCTTAAAACCTATGTATTTATATCTCTCTGTAAGTGAGTGAAGTGGGTGAAAAGCGGCATAAAAACAGCAGTGAAAAGCAGTTAAACCTCATTATACAAATCAATTACTTTTAAAAACCCGTGAAACAAAGACAGTGAAAGAGAGAGAAATTCTGACAAAATTCGTTCAGGGGCTGTGATGCAACCTGGATTGACCATATGTAGACCCACAGATGGATGAGACATAAGGGTGGACACTCTTGGGGCTGAGAGGTTTGGTGAGGTTGGGTGAGCAAACGCAGACCCTTTAAAGTAATACTGCGTGGTACCCATCCCATGGGTCCCAAATCTCCAGGTTCAAGGGCATCTTCCTACATCGAAAACACGCATGAGAAACCCCGTAGATGGTACACCGTGTGATCGGGAAAGGTTTCTAAAACACTCCTCATTTCTCATCTCCTTGTGCTCCGGTTCACCATTCCAGCTGCTTTACTAGCAATCTCCCTCCTTGGAGAATCAGCACCTTTAACCTCCTGTTCCGTACCGGTTGCAATTTGTCCTGAGGTTGACGGGAAGAGGGGGAACCAATGAGAGACTAGCTCTAGGTGTTGGGACAGGCACAGGTCACTCTATTTTCCCATCAGGAAGAAGAATTAACCACAGGCTCAGCCTGCCGCCCGGAGCCAGAATAGAGCCTGAAGCAATCCTGTGCTTTTGCGGACAGCTCCCAAGAAAGCGAGTTGAAAAATGGAGCTCAGGGGCACTGCAATTCACAAACCTGCACACTTAGAAATGATAACTCTCGTCCGCAAATGTATTGAGGGAAGGCAACGAAGAGGATTTGAAAGCAAGGCAGAATTGCAGGAAACAGATTTCAGGAGGTAGATTCGAATCGCCTTTAAAGCACAGGAAAAGCGGCAAAACCTCGACAATGATGCCCTTGGCCAAAAAGGGCGTATGCGTTTTTTCCTGAATATATTCAGGAAAAAACGCATACGCCCTTTTTGGCCAACCAAGCAACCTGGAAAGGCAAATCAGCGCTACAAAGAAGTCTCGCTTCCCATCGGTCAAAAGGGCCAGGCTGAATAAAGTGTCAAAACCAGAAATGCAGGACAGGCCATGGAGAAATGGGAGCCTTGCTACGCTGATGGGCGGGATGTAAATTGCCAACAGCCACTCTGGAGAAGTGTACGGTGTGTCCTGAAACATCTAAAAAACTCAGCTTAGAGAGCATAGGGCACTTCCACTCATGGGCGTATAAATTGGGAAAACTAAAAATCAGCAAGACAGAGGCACCCCAAAGTTTAGGGCTGCTCTGTTGACAAGAACCTCCACTTTGTTACACCTTAAATATCCCAGGAAAGGCAAGAATGGATAAAGAAGTTGTGGTCCTTATGTACAATGGAATATCACTCAGCCATGAAATCAACGTCATAAGGCTAGTAGCAGCATGATGAGTGGATTTGGGTACGACGATTCTAAGTGAAATAAGTCACACAGAAAAAGACACTTATCATAAGATATCACTTATAGAGGGAATGTAAAAACCGCTACCCTTGAACTGAATTACATAACAGGTCAGAGTCACACGTTTAGAAAACACACTAGGGCTGCTTAACGGGAAAGGTGAGGTGGGGTGATGCATAAAACAAGGGTTTCAAATTAGCTCAGATAGCGTTCCATAAACCCAATATGTAATAGACAAGACCTACTCCTTCCTCAGTGAACTGGACTCAACACGCCCTATTCATCGCCCAAGAATATATCTGACTAGTAAGAATCTTAAAACCTATGTATTTATATCTCTCTGTAAGTGAGTGAAGTGGGTGAAAAGCGGCATAACCACAGCAGTGAAAAGCAGCTAAACCCCATTATACAAATCAATTACTTTTAAAAACCCGTGAAACAAAGACAGTGAAAGAGAGAGAAATTCTGACAAAATTCGTTCAGGGGCTGTGATGCAACCTGGATTGACCATATGTAGACCCACAGATGGATGAGACATAAGGGTGGACACTCTTGGGGCTGAGAGGTTTGGTGAGGTTGGGTGAGCAAACGCAGACCCTTTAAAGTAATACTGCGTGGTACCCATCCCATGGGTCCCAAATCTCCAGGTTCAAGGGCATCTTCATACATCGAAAACATGCATGAGAAACCCCGAAGATGGTACACCGTGTGATCGGGAATGGTTTCTAAAACGCACCTCATTTCTCATCAATTTGTGCTCCAGTTCGCCATTCCAGCCGCTATACTAGCAATCTCCCTGCTTGGAGAATCAGCACCTTTAACCTCCTGTTCCGAACAGGTTGCAATTTGTCCTGAGGATGAACGGGAAGAGGGGGAACCAATGAGAGACTAGCTCTAGGTGTTGGGACAGGCACAGGTCACTCTATTTTCCCATCAGGAAGAAGAATTAACCACAGGCTCAGCCTGCCGCCAGGAGCCAGAATAGGGCCTGAAGCAATCCTGAGCTTTTGCGGCCAGCTCCCAAGAAAGCGAGTTGAAAAATGGTGCTCAGGGGCACTGCAATTCACAAACCTGCAGACTTAGAAATAATAACTCTCGTCCACAAATATATTGAGGGAAGGCAACGAAGAGGATTTGAAAACAAGGCAGAATTGCAGGAAACAGATTTCAGGAGGTAGATTCGAATCGCCTTTAAAGCACAGGAAAAGCAGCAAAACCTCGACAATGATGCCCTTGGCCAAAAAGGGCGTATGCGTTTTTTCCTGAATATATTCAGGAAAAAACGCATACGCCCTTTTTGGCCAACCAAGCAACCTGGAAAGGCAAATCAGCGCTACAAAGAAGTCTCGCTTCCCATCGGTCAAAAGGGCCAGGCTGAATAAATTTTCAAAACCAGAAATGCAGGACAGGCCATGGAGAAATAGGAGCCTTGCTACGCTGATGGGCGGGATGTAAATTGCCAACAGCCACTCTGTAGAAGTGTACGGTGTGTCCTGAAACATCTAAAAAACTCAGCTTAGAGAGCATAGGGCACTTCCACTCATGGGCGTATAAATTGGGAAAACTAAAAATCAGCAAGACACAGGCACCCCAAAGTTTAGGGCTGCTCTGTTGACAAGAACCTCCACTTTGTTACACCTTAAATATCCCAGGAAAGGCAAGAATGGATAAAGAAGTTGTGGTCCTTATGTACAATGGAATATCACTCAGCCATGAAATCAACGTCATAAGGCTAGGAGCAGCATGATGAGTGGATTTGGGTACGACGATTCTAAGTGAAATAAGTCACACAGAAAAAGACACTTATCATAAGATATCACTTATAGAGGGAATGTAAAAACCGCTACCCTTGAACTGAATTACATAACAGGTCAGAGTCACACGTTTAGAAAACACACTAGGGCTGCTTAACGGGAAAGGTGAGGTGGGGTGATGCATAAAACAAGGGTTTCAAATTAGCTCAGATAGCATTCCATAAACCCAATATGTAATAGACAAGACCTACTCTTTCCTCAGCGAACTGGACTTAACACCCCCTTTTCACCGCCCAAGAATATATCTGACTAGTAAGAATCTTAAAACCTATGTATTTATATCTCTCTGTAAGTGAGTGAAGTGGGTGAAAAGCGGCATAACCACAGCAGTGAAAAGCAGCTAAACCCCATTATACAAATCAATTACTTTTAAAAACCCGTGAAACAAAGACAGTGAAAGAGAGAGAAATTCTGACAAAATTCGTTCAGGGGCTGTGATGCAACCTGGATTGACCATATGTAGACCCACAGATGGATGAGACATAAGGGTGGACACTCTTGGGGCTGAGAGGTTTGGTGAGGTTGGGTGAGCAAACGCAGACCCTTTAAAGTAATACTGCGTGGTACCCATCCCATGGGTCCCAAATCTCCAGGTTCAAGGGCATCTTCCTACATCGAAAACATGCATGAGAAACCCCGAAGATGGTACACCGTGTGATCGGGAATGGTTTCTAAAATGCACCTCATTTCTCATCTCCTTGTGCTCCGGTTCGCCATTCCAGCCGCTATACTAGCAATCTCCCTGCTTGGAGAATCAGCACCTTTAACCTCCTGTTCCGAACAGGTTGCAATTTGTCCTGAGGATGAACGGGAAGAGGGGGAACCAATGAGAGACTAGCTCTAGGTGTTGGGACAGGCACAGGTCACTCTATTTTCCCATCAGGAAGAAGAATTAACCACAGGCTCAGCCTGCCGCCAGGAGCCAGAATAGGGCCTGAAGCAATCTGCGCTTTTGCGGCGAGCTTCCAAGAAAGCGAGTTGAAAAATGGAGCTCAGGGGCACTGCAATTCACAAACCTGCACACTTAGAAATGATAACTCTCGTCCACAAATATATTGAGGGAAGGCAACGAAGAGGATTTGAAAGCATGGCAGAATTGCAGGAAACAGATTTCAGGACGTAGATTCGAATCGCCTTTAAAGCACAGGAAAAGCGGCAAAACCTCAAAAATGATGCCCTTGGCCAAAAAGGGCGTATGCGTTTTTTCCTGAATATTTTCAGGAAAAAACGCATACGCCCTTTTTGGCCAACCAAGCAACCTGGAAAGGCAAATCAGCGCTACAAAGACGTCTCGCTTCCCATCGGTCAAAAGGGCCATGCTGAATAAAGTGTCAAAACCAGAAATGCAGGACAGGCCATGGAGAAATGGGAGCCTTGCTACGCTGATGGGCGGGATGTAAATTGCCAACAGCCACTCTGGAGAAGTGTACGGTGTGTCCTGAAACATCTAAAAAACTCAGCTTAGAGAGCATAGGGCACTTCCACTCATGGGCGTATAAATTGGGAAAACTAAAAATCAGCAAGACAGAGGCACCCCAAAGTTTAGGGCTGCTCTGTTGACAAGAACCTCCACTTTGTTACACCTTAAATATCACAGGAACGACAAGAATGGATAAAGAAGTTGTGGTCCTTATGTACAATGGAATATCACTCAGCCATGAAATCAACGTCATAAGGCTAGGAGCAGCATGATGAGTGGATTTGGGTACGACGATTCTAAGTGAAATAAGTCACACAGGAAAAGACACTTATCATAAGATATCACTTATGGAGGGAATGTAAAAACCGCTACCCTTGAACTGAATTACATAACAGGTCAGAGTCACACGTTTAGAAAACACACTAGGGCTGCTTAACGGGAAAGGTGAGGTGGGGTGATGCATAAAACAAGGGTTTCAAATTAGCTCAGATAGCGTTCCATAAACCCAATATGTAATAGACAAGACCTACTCTTTCCTCAGCGAACTGGACTCAACACCCCCTTTTCACCGCCCAAGAATATATCTGACTAGTAAGAATCTTAAAACCTATGTATTTATATCTCTCTGTAAGTGAGTGAAGTGGGTGAAAAGCGGCATAACCACAGCAGTGAAAAGCAGCTAAACCCCATTATACAAATCAATTACTTTTAAAAACCCGTGAAACAAAGACAGTGAAAGAGAGAGAAATTCTGACAAAATTCGTTCAGGGGCTGTGATGCAACCTGGATTGACCATATGTAGACCCACAGATGGATGAGACATAAGGGTGGACACTCTTGGGGCTGAGAGGTTTGGTGAGGTTGGGTGAGCAAACGCAGACCCTTTAAAGTAATACTGCGTGGTACCCATCCCATGGGTCCCAAATCTCCAGGTTCAAGGGCATCTTCATACATCGAAAACATGCATGAGAAACCCCGAAGATGGTACACCGTGTGATCGGGAATGGTTTCTAAAACGCACTTCATTTCTCATCAATTTGTGCTCCAGTTCGCCATTCCAGCCGCTATACTAGCAATCTCTCTGCTTGGAGAATCAGCACCTTTAACCTCCTGTTCCGAACAGGTTGCAATTTGTCCTGAGGATGAACGGGAAGAGGGGGAACCAATGAGAGACTAGCTCTAGGTGTTGGGACAGGCACAGGTCACTCTATTTTCCCATCAGGAAGAAGAATTAACCACAGGCTCAGCCTGCCGCCCAGAGCCAGAATAGGGCCTGAAGCAATCCTGAGCTTTTGCGGCCAGCTCCCAAGAAAGCGAGTTGAAAAATGGTGCTGAGGGGCACTGCAATTCACAAACCTGCAGACTTAGAAATGATAACTCTCGTCCACAAATATATTGAGGGAAGGCAACGAAGAGGATTTGAAAGCATGGCAGAATTGCAGGAAACAGATTTCAGGACGTAGATTCGAATCGCCTTTAAAGCACCGGAAAAGCGGCAAAACCTCAACAATGATGCCCTTGGCCAAAAAGGGCGTATGCGTTTTTTCCTGAATATATTCAGGAAAAAACGCATACGCCCTTTTTGGCCAACCAAGCAACCTGGAAAGGCAAATCAGCGCTACAAAGACGTCTCGCTTCCCATCGGTCAAAAGGGCCATGCTGAATAAAGTGTCAAAACCAGAAATGCAGGACAGGCCATGGAGAAATGGGAGCCTTGCTACGCTGATGGGCGGGATGTAAATTGCCAACAGCCACTCTGGAGAAGTGTACGGTGTGTCCTGAAACATCTAAAAAACTCAGCTTAGAGAGCATATGGCACTTCCACTCATGGGCGGATAAATTGGGAAAACTAAAAATCAGCAAGACAGAGGCACCCCAAAGTTGAGGGCTGCTCTGTTGACAAGAACCTCCACTTTGTTACACCTTAAATATCACAGGAACGACAAGAATGGATAAAGAAGTTGTGGTCCTTATGTACAATGGAATATCACTCAGCCATGAAATCAACGTCATAAGGCTAGGAGCAGCATGATGAGTGGATTTGGGTACGACGATTCTAAGTGAAATAAGTCACACAGGAAAAGACACTTATCATAAGATATCACTTATGGAGGGAATGTAAAAACCGCTACCCTTGAACTGAATTACATAACAGGTCAGAGTCACACGTTTAGAAAACACACTAGGGCTGCTTAACGGGAAAGGTGAGGTGGGGTGATGCATAAAACAAGGGTTTCAAATTAGCTCAGATAGCGTTCCATAAACCCAATATGTAATAGACAAGACCTACTCTTTCCTCAGCGAACTGGACTCAACACCCCCTTTTCACCGCCCAAGAATATATCTGACTAGTAAGAATCTTAAAACCTATGTATTTATATCTCTCTGTAAGTGAGTGAAGTGGGTGAAAAGCGGCATAAACACAGCAGTGAAAAGCAGTTAAACCCCATTATACAAATCAATTACTTTTAAAAACCCGTGAAACAAAGACAGTGAAAGAGAGAGAAATTCTGACAAAATTCGTTCAGGGGCTGTGATGCAACCTGGATTGACCATATGTAGACCCACAGATGGATGAGACATAAGGGTGGACACTCTTGGGGCTGAGAGGTTTGGTGAGGTTGGGTGAGCAAACGCAGACCCTTTAAAGTAATACTGCGTGGTACCCATCCCATGGGTCCCAAATCTCCAGGTTCAAGGGCATCTTCATACATCGAAAACATGCATGAGAAACCCCGAAGATGGTACACCGTGTGATCGGGAATGGTTTCTAAAACGCACCTCATTTCTCATCAATTTGTGCTCCAGTTCGCCATTCCAGCCGCTATACTAGCAATCTCCCTGCTTGGAGAATCAGCACCTTTAACCTCCTGTTCCGAACAGGTTGCAATTTGTCCTGAGGATGAACGGGAAGAGGGGGAACCAATGAGAGACTAGCTCTAGGTGTTGGGACAGGCACAGGTCACTCTATTTTCCCATCAGGAAGAAGAATTAACCACAGGCTCAGCCTGCCGCCAGGAGCCAGAATAGGGCCTAAAGCAATCCTGAGCTTTTGCGGCCAGCTCCCAAGAAAGCGAGTTGAAAAATGGTGCTCAGGGGCACTGCAATTCACAAACCTGCAGACTTAGAAATAATAACTCTCGTCCACAAATATATTGAGGGAAGGCAACGAAGAGGATTTGAAAACAAGGCAGAATTGCAGGAAACAGATTTGAGGAGGTAGATTCGAATCGCATTTAAAGCACAGGAAAAGCGGCAAAACCTCGACAATGATGCCCTTGGCCAAAAAGGGCGTATGCGTTTTTTCCTGAATATATTCAGGAAAAAACGCATACGCCCTTTTTGGCCAACCAAGCAACCTGGAAAGGCAAATCAGCGCTACAAAGAAGTCTCGCTTCCCATCGGTCAAAAGGGCCAGGCTGAATAAAGTGTCAAAACCAGAAATGCAGGACAGGCCATGGAGAAATGGGAACATTGCTACGCTGATGGGCGGGATGTAAAATGCCAACAGCCACTCTGGAGAAGTGTACAGTGTGTCCTGAAACATCTAAAAAACTCAGCTTAGAGAGCATAGGGCACTTCCACTCATGGGCGTATAAATTGGGAAAACTAAAAATCAGCAAGACAGAGGCACCCCAAAGTTGAGGGCTGCTCTGTTGACAAGAACCTCCACTTTGTTACACCTTAAATATCACAGGAACGACAAGAATGGATAAAGAAGTTGTGGTCCTTATGTACAATGGAATATCACTCAGCCATGAAATCAACGTCATAAGGCTAGGAGCAGCATGATGAGTGGATTTGGGTACGACGATTCTAAATGAAATAAGTCACACAGGAAAAGACACTTATCATAAGATATCACTTATGGAGGGAATGTAAAAACCGCTACCCTTGAACTGAATTACATAACAGGTCAGAGTCACACATTTAGAAAACACACTAGGGCTGATTAACGGGAAAGGTGAGGTGGGGTGATGCATAAAACAAGGGTTTCAAATTAGCTCAGATAGCGTTCCATAAACCCAATATGTAATAGACAAGACCTACTCTTTCCTCAGCGAACTGGACTCAACACCCCGTTTTCACCGCCCAAGAATATATCTGACTAGTAAGAATCTTAAAACCTATGTATTTATATCTCTCTGTAAGTGAGTGAAGTGGGTGAAAAGCGGCATAAACACAGCAGTGAAAAGCAGCTAAACCCCATTATACAAATCAATTACTTTTAAAAACCCGTGAAACAAAGACAGTGAAAGAGAGAGAAATTCTGACAAAATTCGTTCAGGGGCTGTGATGCAACCTGGATTGACCATATGTAGACCCACAGATGGATGAGACATAAGGGTGGACACTCTTGGGGCTGAGAGGTTTGGTGAGGTTGGGTGAGCAAACGCAGACCCTTTAAAGTAATACTGCGTGGTACCCATCCCATGGGTCCCAAATCTCCAGGTTCAAGGGCATCTTCCTCCATCGAAAACCTGCATAAGAAACCCAGAAGATGGTACACCGTGTGATCGGGAAAGGTTTCTAAAACGCACCTCATTTCTCATCTCCTTGTGCTCCGGTTCGCCATTCCAGCCGCTATACTAGCAATCTCCCTGCTTGGAGAATCAGCACCTTTAACCTCCTGTTCCGTACAGGTTGCAATTTGTCCTGAGGATGAACGGGAAGAGGGGGAACCAATGAGAGACTAGCTCTAGGTGTTGGGACAGGCACAGGTCACTCTATTTTCCCATCCGGAAGAAGAATTAACCACAGGCTCAGCCTGCAGCCCGGAGAAAGAAAAGGGTCTGAAGCAATCCTGCGCTTTTGCGGCCAGCTCCCAAGAAAGTGAGTTGAAAAATGGAGCTCAGGGGCACTGCAATTCACAAACCTGCAGAGTTATAAATGATAACTCTCGTCCACATATATATTGAGGGAAGGCAACGAAGAGGATTTGAAAGCAAGGCAGAATTGAAGGAAACAGATTTCAGGAGGTAGATTCGAATCGCCTTTAAAGCACAGGAAAAGCGGCTAAACCTGGACAATGATCCCCTTGGCCAAAAAGGGCGTATGCGTTTTTTCCTGAATATATTCAGGAAAAAACGCATACGCCCTTTTTGGCCAACCAAGCAACCTGGAAAGGCAAATCAGCGCTACAAAGAAGTCTCGCTTCCCATCGGTCAAAAGGGCCAGGCTGAATAAAGTGTCAAAACCAGAAATGCAGGACAGGCCATGGAGAAATGGGAGCCTTGCTACGCTGATGGGCGGGATGTAAATTGCCAACAGCCACTCTGGAGAAGTGTACGGTGTGTCCTGAAACATCTAAAAAACTCAGCTTAGAGAGCATAGGGCACTTCCACTCATGGGCGTATAAATTGGGAAAACTAAAAATCAGCAAGACAGAGGCACCCCAAAGTTGAGGGCTGCTCTGTTGACAAGAACCTCCACTGCGTCACACCTTAAATATCCCAGCAAAGACAAGAATGGATAAAGAAGTTGTGGTCCTTATGTACAATGGAATATCACTCAGCCATGAAATCAACGTCATAAGGCTAGGAGCAGCATGATGAGTGGATTTGGGTACGACGATTCTAAGTGAAATAAGTCACACAGGAAAAGACACTTATCATAAGATATCACTTATAGAGGGAATGTAAAAACCGCTACCCTTGAACTGAATTACATAACAGGTCAGAGTCACACGTTTAGAAAACACACTAGGGCTGCTTAACGGGAAAGGTGAGGTGGGGTGATGCATAAAACAAGGGTTTCAAATTAGCTCAGATAGCGTTCCATAAACCCAATATGTAATAGACAAGACCTACTCCTTCCTCAGTGAACTGGACTCAACACCCCCTATTCACCGCCCAAGAATATATCTGACTAGTAAGAATCTTAAAACCTATGTATTTATATCTCTCTGTAAGTGAGTCAAGTGGGTGAAAAGCGGCATAAACACAGCAGTGAAAAGCAGCTACACCCCATTATACAAATCAATTACTTTTAAAAACCCGTGAAACAAAGACAGTGAAAGAGAGAGAAATTCTGACAAAATTCGTTCAGGGGCTGTGATGCAACCTGGATTGACCATATGTAGACCCACAAATGGATGAGACATAAGGGTGGACACTCTTGGGGCTGAGAGGTTTGGTGAGGTTGGGTGAGCAAACGCAGACCCTTTAAAGTAATACTGCGTGGTACCCATCCCATGGGTCCCAAATCTCCAGGTTCAAGGGCATCTTCATACATCGAAAACATGCATGAGAAACCCCGAAGATGGTACACCGTGTGATCGGGAATGGTTTCTAAAACGCACCTCATTTCTCGACTCCTTGTGCTCTGGTTCGCCATTCCAGCCGCTATACTAGCAATCTCCCTGCTTGGAGAATCAGCACCTTTAACCTCCTGTTCCGAACAGGTTGCAATTTGTCCTGAGGATGAACGGGAAGAGGGGGAACCAATGAGAGACTAGCTCTAGGTGTTGGGACAGGCACAGGTCACTCTATTTTCCCATCAGGAAGAAGAATTAACCACAGGCTCAGCCTGCTGCCCAGAGCCAGAATAGGGCCTGAAGCAATCCTGAGCTTTTGCGGCCAGCTCCCAAGAAAGCGAGTTGAAAAATGGTGCTGAGGGGCACTGCAATTCACAAACCTGCAGACTTAGAAATGATAACTCTCGTCCACAAATATATTGAGGGAAGGCAACGAAGAGGATTTGACAGCATGGCAGAATTGCAGGAAACAGATTTCAGGACGTAGATTCGATTCGCCTTTAAAGCACCGGAAAAGCGGCAAAACCTCAACAATGATGCCCTTGGCCAAAAAGGGCGTATGCGTTTTTTCCTGAATATATTCAGGAAAAAACGCATACGCCCTTTTTGGCCAACCAAGCAACCTGGAAAGGCAAATCAGCGCTACAAAGAAGTCTCGCTTCCCATCGGTCAAAAGGGCCAGGCTGAATAACGTGTCAAAACCAGAAATGCAGGACAGGCCATTGAGAAATGGGAGCCTTGCTACGCTGATGGGCGGGATGTAAATTGCCAACAGCCACTCTGGAGAAGTGTACGGTGTGTCCTGAAACATCTAAAAAACTCAGCTTAGAGAGCATAGGGCACTTCCACTCATGGGCGTATAAATTGGGAAAACTAAAAATCAGCAAGACAGAGGCACCCCAAAGTTGAGGGCTGCTCTGTTGACAAGAACCTCCACTGCGTCACACCTTAAATATCCCAGCAAAGACAAGAATGGATAAAGAAGTTGTGGTCCTTATGTACAATGGAATATCACTCAGCCATGAAATCAACGTCATAAGGCTAGGAGCAGCATGATGAGTGGATTTGGGTACGACGATTCTAAGTGAAATAAGTCACACAGGAAAAGACACTTATCATAAGATATCACTTATAGAGGGAATGTAAAAACCGCTACCCTTGAACTGAATTACATAACAGGTCAGAGTCACACGTTTAGAAAACACACTAGGGCTGCTTAACGGGAAAGGTGAGGTGGGGTGATGCATAAAACAAGGGTTTCAAATTAGCTCAGATAGCGTTCCATAAACCCAATATTTAATAGACAAGACCTACTCCTTCCTCAGTGAACTGGACTCAACACCCCCTATTCACCGCCCAAGAATATATCTGACTAGTAAGAATCTTAAAACCTATGTATTTATATCTCTCTGTAAGTGAGTCAAGTGGGTGAAAAGCGGCATAAACACAGCAGTGAAAAGCAGCTACACCCCATTATACAAATCAATTACTTTTAAAAACCCGTGAAACAAAGACAGTGAAAGAGAGAGAAATTCTGACAAAATTCGTTCAGGGGCTGTGATGCAACCTGGATTGACCATATGTAGACCCACAGATGGATGAGACATAAGGGTGGACACTCTTGGGGCTGAGAGGTTTGGTGAGGTTGGGTGAGCAAACGCAGACCCTTTAAAGTAATACTGCGTGGTACCCATCCCATGGGTCCCAAATCTCCAGGTTCAAGGGCATCTTCATACATCGAAAACATGCATGAGAAACCCCGAAGATGGTACACCGTGTGATCGGGAATGGTTTCTAAAACGCACTTCATTTCTCGTCTCCTTGTGCTCCGGTTCGCCATTCCAGCCGCTATACTAGCAATCTCCCTGCTTGGAGAATCAGCACCTTTAACCTCCTGTTCCGAACAGGTTGCAATTTGTCCTGAGGATGAACGGGAAGAGGGGGAACCAATGAGAGACTAGCTCTAGGTGTTGGGACAGGCACAGGTCACTCTATTTTCCCATCAGGAAGAAGAATTAACCACAGGCTCAGCCTGCCGCCCAGAGCCAGAATAGGGCCTGAAGCAATCCTGAGCTTTTGCGGCCAGCTCCCAAGAAAGCGAGTTGAAAAATGGTGCTGAGGGGCACTGCAATTCACAAACCTGCAGACTTAGAAATGATAACTCTCGTCCACAAATATATTGAGGGAAGGCAACGAAGAGGATTTGAAAGCAAGGCAGAATTGCAGGAAACAGATTTCAGGAGGTAGATTCGAATCGCCTTTAAAGCAGAGGAAAAGCGGCAAAACTTCGACAATGATGCCCTTGGCCAAAAAGGGCGTATGCGTTTTTTCCTGAATATATTCAGGAAAAAACGCATACGCCCTTTTTGGCCAACCAAGCAACCTGGAAAGGCAAATCAGCGCTACAAAGAAGTCTCGCTTCCCATCGGTCAAAAGGGCCAGGCTGAATAACGTGTCAAAACCAGAAATGCAGGACAGGCCATTGAGAAATGGGAGCCTTGCTACGCTGATGGGCGGGATGTAAATTGCCAACAGCCACTCTGGAGAAGTGTACGGTGTGTCCTGAAACATCTATAAAACTCAGCTTAGAGAGCATAGGGCACTTCCACACATGGGCGTATAAATTGGGAAAACTAAAAATCAGCAAGACAGAGGCACCCCAAAGTTTAGGGCTGCTCTGTTGACAAGAACCTCCACTTCGTCACACCTTAAATATCCCAGCAAAGACAAGAATGGATAAAGAAGTTGTGGTCCTTATGTACAATGGAATATCACTCAGCCATGAAATCAACGTCATAAGGCTAGGAGCAGCATGATGAGTGGATTTGGGTACGACGATTCTAAGTGAAATAAGTCACACAGGAAAAGACACTTATCATAAGATATCACTTATAGAGGGAATGTAAAAACCGCTACCCTTGAACTGAATTACATAACAGGTCAGAGTCACACGTTTAGAAAACACACTAGGGCTGCTTAACGGGAAAGGTGAGGTGGGGTGATGCATAAAACAAGGGTTTCAAATTAGCTCAGATAGCGTTCCATAAACCCAATATGTAATAGACAAGACCTACTCCTTCCTCAGTGAACTGGACTCAACACCCCCTATTCACCGCCCAAGAATATATCTGACTAGTAAGAATCTTAAAACCTATGTATTTATATCTCTCTGTAAGTGAGTCAAGTGGGTGAAAAGCGGCATAAACACAGCAGTGAAAAGCAGCTACACCCCATTATACAAATCAATTACTTTTAAAAACCCGTGAAACAAAGACAGTGAAAGAGAGAGAAATTCTGACAAAATTCGTTCAGGGGCTGTGATGCAACCTGGATTGACCATATGTAGACCCACAGATGGATGAGACATAAGGGTGGACACTCTTGGGGCTGAGAGGTTTGGTGAGGTTGGGTGAGCAAACGCAGACCCTTTAAAGTAATACTGCGTGGTACCCATCCCATGGGTCCCAAATCTCCAGGTTCAAGGGCATCTTCATACATCGAAAACATGCATGAGAAACCCCGAAGATGGTACACCGTGTGATCGGGAATGGTTTCTAAAACGCACCTCATTTCTCGTCTCCTTGTGCTCCGGTTCGCCATTCCAGCCGCTATACTAGCAATCTCCCTGCTTGGAGAATCAGCACCTTTAACCTCCTGTTCCGAACAGGTTGCAATTTGTCCTGAGGATGAACGGGAAGAGGGGGAACCAATGAGAGACTAGCTCTAGGTGTTGGGACAGGCACAGGTCACTCTATTTTCCCATCAGGAAGAAGAATTAACCACAGGCTCAGCCTGCCGCCCAGAGCCAGAATAGGGCCTGAAGCAATCCTGAGCTTTTGCGGCCAGCTCCCAAGAAAGCGAGTTGAAAAATGGTGCTCAGGGGCACTGCAATTCACAAACCTGCAGACTTAGAAATGATAACTCTCGTCCACAAATATATTGAGGGAAGGCAACGAAGAGGATTTGAAAGCAAGGCAGAATTGCAGGAAACAGATTTCAGGAGGTAGATTCGAATCGCCTTTAAAGCAGAGGAAAAGCGGCAAAACTTCGACAATGATGCCCTTGGCCAAAAAGGGCGTATGCGTTTTTTCCTGAATATATTCAGGAAAAAACGCATACGCCCTTTTTGGCCAACCAAGCAACCTGGAAAGGCAAATCAGCGCTACAAAGAAGTCTCGCTTCCCATCGGTCAAAAGGGCCAGGCTGAATAAAGTGTCAAAACCAGAAATGCAGGACAGGCCATGGAGAAATGGGAGCCTTGCTACGCTGATGGGCGGGATGTAAATTGCCAACAGCCACTCTGGAGAAGTGTACGGTGTGTCCTGAAACATCTAAAAAACTCAGCTTAGAGAGCATAGGGCACTTCCACTCATGGGCGTATAAATTGGGAAAACTAAAAATCAGCAAGACAGAGGCACCCCAAAGTTTAGGGCTGCTCTGTTGACAAGAACCTCCACTTCGTCACACCTTAAATATCCCAGCAAAGACAAGAATGGATAAAGAAGTTGTGGTCCTTATGTACAATGGAATATCACTCAGCCATGAAATCAACGTCATAAGGCTAGGAGCAGCATGATGAGTGGATTTGGGTACGACGATTCTAAGTGAAATAAGTCACACAGGAAAAGACACTTATCATAAGATATCACTTATAGAGGGAATGTAAAAACCGCTACCCTTGAACTGAATTACATAACAGGTCAGAGTCACACGTTTAGAAAACACACTAGGGCTGCTTAACGGGAAAGGTGAGGTGGGGTGATGCATAAAACAAGGGTTTCAAATTAGCTCAGATAGCGTTCCATAAACCCAATATGTAATAGACAAGACCTACTCCTTCCTCAGTGAACTGGACTCAACACCCCCTATTCACCGCCCAAGAATATATCTGACTAGTAAGAATCTTAAAACCTATGTATTTATATCTCTCTGTAAGTGAGTCAAGTGGGTGAAAAGCGGCATAAACACAGCAGTGAAAAGCAGCTACACCCCATTATACAAATCAATTACTTTTAAAAACCCGTGAAACAAAGACAGTGAAAGAGAGAGAAATTCTGACAAAATTCGTTCAGGGGCTGTGATGCAACCTGGATTGACCATATGTAGACCCACAGATGGATGAGACATAAGGGTGGACACTCTTGGGGCTGAGAGGTTTGGTGAGGTTGGGTGAGCAAACGCAGACCCTTTAAAGTAATACTGCGTGGTACCCATCCCATGGGTCCCAAATCTCCAGGTTCAAGGGCATCTTCATACATCGAAAACATGCATGAGAAACCCCGAAGATGGTACACCGTGTGATCGGGAATGGTTTCTAAAACGCACCTCATTTCTCGTCTCCTTGTGCTCCGGTTCGCCATTCCAGCCGCTATACTAGCAATCTCCCTGCTTGGAGAATCAGCACCTTTAACCTCCTGTTCCGAACAGGTTGCAATTTGTCCTGAGGATGAACGGGAAGAGGGGGAACCAATGAGAGACTAGCTCTAGGTGTTGGGACAGGCACAGGTCACTCTATTTTCCCATCAGGAAGAAGAATTAACCACAGGCTCAGCCTGCCGCCCAGAGCCAGAATAGGGCCTGAAGCAATCCTGAGCTTTTGCGGCCAGCTCCCAAGAAAGCGAGTTGAAAAATGGTGCTCAGGGGCACTGCAATTCACAAACCTGCAGACTTAGAAATGATAACTCTCGTCCACAAATATATTGAGGGAAGGCAACGAAGAGGATTTGAAAGCAAGGCAGAATTGCAGGAAACAGATTTCAGGAGGTAGATTCGAATCGCCTTTAAAGCAGAGGAAAAGCGGCAAAACTTCGACAATGATGCCCTTGGCCAAAAAGGGCGTATGCGTTTTTTCCTGAATATATTCAGGAAAAAACGCATACGCCCTTTTTGGCCAACCAAGCAACCTGGAAAGGCAAATCAGCGCTACAAAGAAGTCTCGCTTCCCATCGGTCAAAAGGGCCAGGCTGAATAAAGTGTCAAAACCAGAAATGCAGGACAGGCCATGGAGAAATGGGAGCCTTGCTACGCTGATGGGCGGGATGTAAATTGCCAACAGCCACTCTGGAGAAGTGTACGGTGTGTCCTGAAACATCTAAAAAACTCAGCTTACAGAGCATAGGGCACTTCCACTCATGGGCGTATAAATTGGGAAAACTAAAAATCAGCAAGACAGAGGCACCCCAAAGTTTAGGGCTGCTCTGTTGACAAGAACCTCCACTTCGTCACACCTTAAATATCCCAGCAAAGACAAGAATGGATAAAGAAGTTGTGGTCCTTATGTACAATGGAATATCACTCAGCCATGAAATCAACGTCATAAGGCTAGGAGCAGCATGATGAGTGGATTTGGGTACGACGATTCTAAGTGAAATAAGTCACACAGGAAAAGACACTTATCATAAGATATCACTTATAGAGGGAATGTAAAAACCGCTACCCTTGAACTGAATTACATAACAGGTCAGAGTCACACGTTTAGAAAACACACTAGGGCTGCTTAACGGGAAAGGTGAGGTGGGGTGATGCATAAAACAAGGGTTTCAAATTAGCTCAGATAGCGTTCCATAAACCCAATATGTAATAGACAAGACCTACTCCTTCCTCAGTGAACTGGACTCAACACCCCCTATTCACCGCCCAAGAATATATCTGACTAGTAAGAATCTTAAAACCTATGTATTTATATCTCTCTGTAAGTGAGTCAAGTGGGTGAAAAGCGGCATAAACACAGCAGTGAAAAGCAGCTACACCCCATTATACAAATCAATTACTTTTAAAAACCCGTGAAACAAAGACAGTGAAAGAGAGAGAAATTCTGACAAAATTCGTTCAGGGGCTGTGATGCAACCTGGATTGACCATATGTAGACCCACAGATGGATGAGACATAAGGGTGGACACTCTTGGGGCTGAGAGGTTTGGTGAGGTTGGGTGAGCAAACGCAGACCCTTTAAAGTAATACTGCGTGGTACCCATCCCATGGGTCCCAAATCTCCAGGTTCAAGGGCATCTTCATACATCGAAAACATGCATGAGAAACCCCGAAGATGGTACACCGTGTGATCGGGAATGGTTTCTAAAACGCACCTCATTTCTCGTCTCCTTGTGCTCCGGTTCGCCATTCCAGCCGCTATACTAGCAATCTCCCTGCTTGGAGAATCAGCACCTTTAACCTCCTGTTCCGAACAGGTTGCAATTTGTCCTGAGGATGAACGGGAAGAGGGGGAACCAATGAGAGACTAGCTCTAGGTGTTGGGACAGGCACAGGTCACTCTATTTTCCCATCAGGAAGAAGAATTAACCACAGGCTCAGCCTGCCGCCCAGAGCCAGAATAGGGCCTGAAGCAATCCTGAGCTTTTGCGGCCAGCTCCCAAGAAAGCGAGTTGAAAAATGGTGCTCAGGGGCACTGCAATTCACAAACCTGCAGACTTAGAAATGATAACTCTCGTCCACAAATATATTGAGGGAAGGCAACGAAGAGGATTTGAAAGCAAGGCAGAATTGCAGGAAACAGATTTCAGGAGGTAGATTCGAATCGCCTTTAAAGCAGAGGAAAAGCGGCAAAACTTCGACAATGATGCCCTTGGCCAAAAAGGGCGTATGCGTTTTTTCCTGAATATATTCAGGAAAAAACGCATACGCCCTTTTTGGCCAACCAAGCAACCTGGAAAGGCAAATCAGCGCTACAAAGAAGTCTCGCTTCCCATCGGTCAAAAGGGCCAGGCTGAATAAAGTGTCAAAACCAGAAATGCAGGACAGGCCATGGAGAAATGGGAGCCTTGCTACGCTGATGGGCGGGATGTAAATTGCCAACAGCCACTCTGGAGAAGTGTACGGTGTGTCCTGAAACATCTAAAAAACTCAGCTTAGAGAGCATAGGGCACTTCCACTCATGGGCGTATAAATTGGGAAAACTAAAAATCAGCAAGACAGAGGCACCCCAAAGTTTAGGGCTGCTCTGTTGACAAGAACCTCCACTTCGTCACACCTTAAATATCCCAGCAAAGACAAGAATGGATAAAGAAGTTGTGGTCCTTATGTACAATGGAATATCACTCAGCCATGAAATCAACGTCATAAGGCTAGGAGCAGCATGATGAGTGGATTTGGGTACGACGATTCTAAGTGAAATAAGTCACACAGGAAAAGACACTTATCATAAGATATCACTTATAGAGGGAATGTAAAAACCGCTACCCTTGAACTGAATTACATAACAGGTCAGAGTCACACGTTTAGAAAACACACTAGGGCTGCTTAACGGGAAAGGTGAGGTGGGGTGATGCATAAAACAAGGGTTTCAAATTAGCTCAGATAGCGTTCCATAAACCCAATATGTAATAGACAAGACCTACTCCTTCCTCAGTGAACTGGACTCAACACCCCCTATTCACCGCCCAAGAATATATCTGACTAGTAAGAATCTTAAAACCTATGTATTTATATCTCTCTGTAAGTGAGTCAAGTGGGTGAAAAGCGGCATAAACACAGCAGTGAAAAGCAGCTACACCCCATTATACAAATCAATTACTTTTAAAAACCCGTGAAACAAAGACAGTGAAAGAGAGAGAAATTCTGACAAAATTCGTTCAGGGGCTGTGATGCAACCTGGATTGACCATATGTAGACCCACAGATGGATGAGACATAAGGGTGGACACTCTTGGGGCTGAGAGGTTTGGTGAGGTTGGGTGAGCAAACGCAGACCCTTTAAAGTAATACTGCGTGGTACCCATCCCATGGGTCCCAAATCTCCAGGTTCAAGGGCATCTTCATACATCGAAAACATGCATGAGAAACCCCGAAGATGGTACACCGTGTGATCGGGAATGGTTTCTAAAACGCACCTCATTTCTCGTCTCCTTGTGCTCCGGTTCGCCATTCCAGCCGCTATACTAGCAATCTCCCTGCTTGGAGAATCAGCACCTTTAACCTCCTGTTCCGAACAGGTTGCAATTTGTCCTGAGGATGAACGGGAAGAGGGGGAACCAATGAGAGACTAGCTCTAGGTGTTGGGACAGGCACAGGTCACTCTATTTTCCCATCAGGAAGAAGAATTAACCACAGGCTCAGCCTGCCGCCCAGAGCCAGAATAGGGCCTGAAGCAATCCTGAGCTTTTGCGGCCAGCTCCCAAGAAAGCGAGTTGAAAAATGGTGCTCAGGGGCACTGCAATTCACAAACCTGCAGACTTAGAAATGATAACTCTCGTCCACAAATATATTGAGGGAAGGCAACGAAGAGGATTTGAAAGCAAGGCAGAATTGCAGGAAACAGATTTCAGGAGGTAGATTCGAATCGCCTTTAAAGCAGAGGAAAAGCGGCAAAACTTCGACAATGATGCCCTTGGCCAAAAAGGGCGTATGCGTTTTTTCCTGAATATATTCAGGAAAAAACGCATACGCCCTTTTTGGCCAACCAAGCAACCTGGAAAGGCAAATCAGCGCTACAAAGAAGTCTCGCTTCCCATCGGTCAAAAGGGCCAGGCTGAATAAAGTGTCAAAACCAGAAATGCAGGACAGGCCATGGAGAAATGGGAGCCTTGCTACGCTGATGGGCGGGATGTAAATTGCCAACAGCCACTCTGGAGAAGTGTACGGTGTGTCCTGAAACATCTAAAAAACTCAGCTTAGAGAGCATAGGGCACTTCCACTCATGGGCGTATAAATTGGGAAAACTAAAAATCAGCAAGACAGAGGCACCCCAAAGTTTAGGGCTGCTCTGTTGACAAGAACCTCCACTTCGTCACACCTTAAATATCCCAGCAAAGACAAGAATGGATAAAGAAGTTGTGGTCCTTATGTACAATGGAATATCACTCAGCCATGAAATCAACGTCATAAGGCTAGGAGCAGCATGATGAGTGGATTTGGGTACGACGATTCTAAGTGAAATAAGTCACACAGGAAAAGACACTTATCATAAGATATCACTTATAGAGGGAATGTAAAAACCGCTACCCTTGAACTGAATTACATAACAGGTCAGAGTCACACGTTTAGAAAACACACTAGGGCTGCTTAACGGGAAAGGTGAGGTGGGGTGATGCATAAAACAAGGGTTTCAAATTAGCTCAGATAGCGTTCCATAAACCCAATATGTAATAGACAAGACCTACTCCTTCCTCAGTGAACTGGACTCAACACCCCCTATTCACCGCCCAAGAATATATCTGACTAGTAAGAATCTTAAAACCTATGTATTTATATCTCTCTGTAAGTGAGTCAAGTGGGTGAAAAGCGGCATAAACACAGCAGTGAAAAGCAGCTACACCCCATTATACAAATCAATTACTTTTAAAAACCCGTGAAACAAAGACAGTGAAAGAGAGAGAAATTCTGACAAAATTCGTTCAGGGGCTGTGATGCAACCTGGATTGACCATATGTAGACCCACAGATGGATGAGACATAAGGGTGGACACTCTTGGGGCTGAGAGGTTTGGTGAGGTTGGGTGAGCAAACGCAGACCCTTTAAAGTAATACTGCGTGGTACCCATCCCATGGGTCCCAAATCTCCAGGTTCAAGGGCATCTTCATACATCGAAAACATGCATGAGAAACCCCGAAGATGGTACACCGTGTGATCGGGAATGGTTTCTAAAACGCACCTCATTTCTCGTCTCCTTGTGCTCCGGTTCGCCATTCCAGCCGCTATACTAGCAATCTCCCTGCTTGGAGAATCAGCACCTTTAACCTCCTGTTCCGAACAGGTTGCAATTTGTCCTGAGGATGAACGGGAAGAGGGGGAACCAATGAGAGACTAGCTCTAGGTGTTGGGACAGGCACAGGTCACTCTATTTTCCCATCAGGAAGAAGAATTAACCACAGGCTCAGCCTGCCGCCAGGAGCCAGAATAGGGCCTGAAGCAATCCTGAGCTTTTGCGGCCAGCTCCCAAGAAAGCGAGTTGAAAAATGGTGCTGAGGGGCACTGCAATTCACAAACCTGCAGACTTAGAAATGATAACTCTCGTCCACAAATATATTGAGGGAAGGCAACGAAGAGGATTTGAAAGCAAGGCAGAATTGAAGGAAACAGATTTCAGGAGGTAGATTCGAATCGCCTTTAAAGCAGAGGAAAAGCGGCAAAACTTCGACAATGATGCCCTTGGCCAAAAAGGGCGTATGCGTTTTTTCCTGAATATATTCAGGAAAAAACGCATACGCCCTTTTTGGCCAACCAAGCAACCTGGAAAGGCAAATCAGCGCTACAAAGAAGTCTCGCTTCCCATCGGTCAAAAGGGCCAGGCTGAATAAAGTGTCAAAACCAGAAATGCAGGACAGGCCATGGAGAAATGGGAGCCTTGCTACGCTGATGGGCGGGATGGAAATTGCCAACAGCCACTCTGGAGAAGTGTACGGTGTGTCCTGAAACATCTAAAAAACTCAGCTTAGAGAGCATAGGGCACTTCCACTCATGGGCGTATAAATTGGGAAAACTAAAAATCAGCAAGACAGAGGCACCCCAAAGTTTAGGGCTGCTCTGTTGACAAGAACCTCCACTTCGTCACACCTTAAATATCCCAGCAAAGACAAGAATGGATAAAGAAGTTGTGGTCCTTATGTACAATGGAATATCACTCAGCCATGAAATCAACGTCATAAGGCTAGGAGCAGCATGATGAGTGGATTTGGGTACGACGATTCTAAGTGAAATAAGTCACACAGGAAAAGACACTTATCATAAGATATCACTTATAGAGGGAATGTAAAAACCGCTACCCTTGAACTGAATTACATAACAGGTCAGAGTCACACGTTTAGAAAACACACTAGGGCTGCTTAACGGGAAAGGTGAGGTGGGGTGATGCATAAAACAAGGGTTTCAAATTAGCTCAGATAGCGTTCCGTAAACCCAATATGTAATAGACAAGACCTACTCCTTCCTCAGTGAACTGGACTCAACACCCCCTATTCACCGCCCAAGAATATATCTGACTAGTAAGAATCTTAAAACCTATGTATTTATATCTCTCTGTAAGTGAGTCAAGTGGGTGAAAAGCGGCATAAACACAGCAGTGAAAAGCAGCTACACCCCATTATACAAATCAATTACTTTTAAAAACCCGTGAAACAAAGACAGTGAAAGAGAGAGAAATTCTGACAAAATTCGTTCAGGGGCTGTGATGCAACCTGGATTGACCATATGTAGACCCACAGATGGATGAGACATAAGGGTGGACACTCTTGGGGCTGAGAGGTTTGGTGAGGTTGGGTGAGCAAACGCAGACCCTTTAAAGTAATACTGCGTGGTACCCATCCCATGGGTCCCAAATCTCCAGGTTCAAGGGCATCTTCATACATCGAAAACATGCATGAGAAACCCCGAAGATGGTACACCGTGTGATCCGGAATGGTTTCTAAAACGCACCTCATTTCTCGTCTCCTTGTGCTCCGGTTCGCCATTCCAGCCGCTATACTAGCAATCTCCCTGCTTGGAGAATCAGCACCTTTAACCTCCTGTTCCGAACAGGTTGCAATTTGTCCTGAGGATGAACGGGAAGAGGGGGAACCAATGAGAGACTAGCTCTAGGTGTTGGGACAGGCACAGGTCACTCTATTTTCCCATCAGGAAGAAGAATTAACCACAGGCTCAGCCTGCCGCCAGGAGCCAGAATAGGGCCTGAAGCAATCCTGAGCTTTTGCGGCCAGCTCCCAAGAAAGCGAGTTGAAAAATGGTGCTGAGGGGCACTGCAATTCACAAACCTGCAGACTTAGAAATGATAACTCTCGTCCACAAATATATTGAGGGAAGGCAACGAAGAGGATTTGAAAGCAAGGCAGAATTGCAGGAAACAGATTTCAGGAGGTAGATTCGAATCGCCTTTAAAGCAGAGGAAAAGCGGCAAAACTTCGACAATGATGCCCTTGGCCAAAAAGGGCGTATGCGTTTTTTCCTGAATATATTCAGGAAAAAACGCATACGCCCTTTTTGGCCAACCAAGCAACCTGGAAAGGCAAATCAGCGCTACAAAGAAGTCTCGCTTCCCATCGGTCAAAAGGGCCAGGCTGAATAAAGTGTCAAAACCAGAAATGCAGGACAGGCCATGGAGAAATGGGAGCCTTGCTACGCTGATGGGCGGGATGTAAATTGCCAACAGCCACTCTGGAGAAGTGTACGGTGTGTCCTGAAACATCTAAAAAACTCAGCTTAGAGAGCATAGGGCACTTCCACTCATGGGCGTATAAATTGGGAAAACTAAAAATCAGCAAGACAGAGGCACCCCAAAGTTTAGGGCTGCTCTGTTGACAAGAACCTCCACTTCGTCACACCTTAAATATCCCAGCAAAGACAAGAATGGATAAAGAAGTTGTGGTCCTTATGTACAATGGAATATCACTCAGCCATGAAATCAACGTCATAAGGCTAGGAGCAGCATGATGAGTGGATTTGGGTACGACGATTCTAAGTGAAATAAGTCACACAGGAAAAGACACTTATCATAAGATATCACTTATAGAGGGAATGTAAAAACCGCTACCCTTGAACTGAATTACATAACAGGTCAGAGTCACACGTTTAGAAAACACACTAGGGCTGCTTAACGGGAAAGGTGAGGTGGGGTGATGCATAAAACAAGGGTTTCAAATTAGCTCAGATAGCGTTCCATAAACCCAATATGTAATAGACAAGACCTACTCCTTCCTCAGTGAACTGGACTCAACACCCCCTATTCACCGCCCAAGAATATATCTGACTAGTAAGAATCTTAAAACCTATGTATTTATATCTCTCTGTAAGTGAGTCAAGTGGGTGAAAAGCGGCATAAACACAGCAGTGAAAAGCAGCTACACCCCATTATACAAATCAATTACTTTTAAAAACCCGTGAAACAAAGACAGTGAAAGAGAGAGAAATTCTGACAAAATTCGTTCAGGGGCTGTGATGCAACCTGGATTGACCATATGTAGACCCACAGATGGATGAGACATAAGGGTGGACACTCTTGGGGCTGAGAGGTTTGGTGAGGTTGGGTGAGCAAACGCAGACCCTTTAAAGTAATACTGCGTGGTACCCATCCCATGGGTCCCAAATCTCCAGGTTCAAGGGCATCTTCATACATCGAAAACATGCATGAGAAACCCCGAAGATGGTACACCGTGTGATCGGGAATGGTTTCTAAAACGCACCTCATTTCTCGTCTCCTTGTGCTCCGGTTCGCCATTCCAGCCGCTATACTAGCAATCTCCCTGCTTGGAGAATCAGCACCTTTAACCTCCTGTTCCGAACAGGTTGCAATTTGTCCTGAGGATGAACGGGAAGAGGGGGAACCAATGAGAGACTAGCTCTAGGTGTTGGGACAGGCACAGGTCACTCTATTTTCCCATCAGGAAGAAGAATTAACCACAGGCTCAGCCTGCCGCCCAGAGCCAGAATAGGGCCTGAAGCAATCCTGAGCTTTTGCGGCCAGCTCCCAAGAAAGCGAGTTGAAAAATGGTGCTGAGGGGCACTGCAATTCACAAACCTGCAGACTTAGAAATGATAACTCTCGTCCACAAATATATTGAGGGAAGGCAACGAAGAGGATTTGAAAGCAAGGCAGAATTGCAGGAAACAGATTTCAGGAGGTAGATTCGAATCGCCTTTAAAGCAGAGGAAAAGCGGCAAAACTTCGACAATGATGCCCTTGGCCAAAAAGGGCGTATGCGTTTTTTCCTGAATATATTCAGGAAAAAACGCATACGCCCTTTTTGGCCAACCAAGCAACCTGGAAAGGCAAATCAGCGCTACAAAGAAGTCTCGCTTCCCATCGGTCAAAAGGGCCAGGCTGAATAAAGTGTCAAAACCAGAAATGCAGGACAGGCCATGGAGAAATGGGAGCCTTGCTACGCTGATGGGCGAGATGTAAATTGCCAACAGCCACTCTGGAGAAGTGTACGGTGTGTCCTGAAACATCTAAAAAACTCAGCTTAGAGAGCATAGGGCACTTCCACTCATGGGCGTATAAATTGGGAAAACTAAAAATCAGCAAGACACAGGCACCCCAATGTTTAGGGCTGCTCTGTTGACAAGAACCTCCACTTTGTCACACGTTAAATATCCCAGGAAAGGCAAGAATGGATAAAGAAGTTGTGGTCCTTATGTACAATGGAATATCACTCAGCCATGAAATCAACGTCATAAGGCTAGTAGCAGCATGATGAGTGCATTTGGGTACGACGATTCTAAGTGAAATAAGTCACACAAAAAAAGACACTTATCATAAGATATCACTTATAGAGGGAATGTAAAAACCGCTACCCTTGAACTGAATTACATAACAGGTCAGAGTCACACGTTTAGAAAACACACTATGGATGCTTAACGGGAAAGGTGAGGTGGGGTGATGCATAAAACAAGGGTTTCAAATTAGCTCAGATAGCGTTCCGTAAACCCAATATGTAATAGACAAGACCTACTCCTTCCTCAGTGAACTGGACTCAACACGCCCTATTCACCGCCCAAGAATATATCTGACTAGTAAGAATCTTAAAACCTATGTATTTATATCTCTCTGTAAGTGAGTGAAGTGGGTGAAAAGCGGCATAAACACAGCAGTGAAAAGCAGTTAAACCTCATTATACAAATCAATTACTTTTAAAAACCCGTGAAACAAAGACAGTGAAAGAGAGAGAAATTCTGACAAAATTCGTTCAGGGGCTGTGATGCAACCTGGATTGACCATATGTAGACCCACAGATGGATGAGACATAAGGGTGGACACTCTTGGGGCTGAGAGGTTTGGTGAGGTTGGGTGAGCAAACGCAGACCCTTTAAAGTAATACTGCGTGGTACCCATCCCATGGGTCCCAAATCTCCAGGTTCAAGGGCATCTTCCTACATCGAAAACCTGCATAAGAAACCCAGAAGATGGTACACCGTGTGATCGGGAAAGGTTTCTAAAACGCACCTCATTTCTCATCTCCTTGTGCTCCGGTTCGCCATTCCAGCCGCTATACTAGCAATCTCCCTGCTTGGAGAATCAGCACCTTTAACCTCCTGTTCCGTACAGGTTGCAATTTGTCCTGAGGATGAACGGGAAGAGGGGGAACCAATGAGAGACTAGCTCTAGGTGTTGGGACAGGCACAGGTCACTCTATTTTCCCATCCGGAAGAAGAATTAACCACAGGCTCAGCTTGCCGCCCGGAGCCAGAATAGGGCCTGAAGCAATCCTGAGCTTTTGCGGCCAGCTCCCAAGAAAGCGGGTTGAAAAATGGAGCTCAGGGGCACTGCAATTCACAAACCTGCAGAGTTATAAATGATAACTCTCGTCCACATATATATTGAGGGAAGGCAACGAAGAGGATTTGAAAGCAAGGCAGAATTGAAGGAAACAGATTTCAGGAGGTAGATTCGAATCGCCTTTAAAGCACAGGAAAAGCGGCTAAACCTGGACAATGATGCCCTTGGCCAAAAAGGGCGTATGCGTTTTTTCCTGAATATATTCAGGAAAAAACGCATACGCCCTTTTTGGCCAACCAAGCAACCTGGAAAGGCAAATCAGCGCTACAAAGAAGTCTCGCTTCCCATCGGTCAAAAGGGCCAGGCTGAATAAAGTGTCAAAACCAGAAATGCAGGACAGGCCATGGAGAAATGGGAGCCTTGCTACGCTGATGGGCGGGATGTAAATTGCCAACAGCCACTCTGGAGAAGTGTACGGTGTGTCCTGAAACATCTATAAAACTCAGCTTAGAGAGCATAGGGCACTTCCACTCATGGGCGTATAAATTGGGAAAACTAAAAATCAGCAAGACAGAGGCACCCCAAAGTTTAGGGCTGCTCTGTTGACAAGAACCTCCACTTCGTCACACCTTAAATATCCCAGCAAAGACAAGAATGGATAAAGAAGTTGTGGTCCTTATGTACAATGGAATATCACTCAGCCATGAAATCAACGTCATAAGGCTAGGAGCAGCATGATGAGTGGATTTGGGTACGACGATTCTAAGTGAAATAAGTCACACAGGAAAAGACACTTATCATAAGATATCACTTATAGAGGGAATGTAAAAACCGCTACCCTTGAACTGAATTACATAACAGGTCAGAGTCACACGTTTAGAAAACACACTAGGGCTGCTTAACGGGAAAGGTGAGGTGGGGTGATGCATAAAACAAGGGTTTCAAATTAGCTCAGATAGCGTTCCATAAACCCAATATGTAATAGACAAGACCTACTCCTTCCTCAGTGAACTGGACTCAACACCCCCTATTCACCGCCCAAGAATATATCTGACTAGTAAGAATCTTAAAACCTATGTATTTATATCTCTCTGTAAGTGAGTCAAGTGGGTGAAAAGCGGCATAAACACAGCAGTGAAAAGCAGCTAAACCCCATTATACAAATCAATTACTTTTAAAAACCCATGAAACAAAGACAGTGAAAGAGAGAGAAATTCTGACAAAATTCGTTCAGGGGATGTGATGCAACCTGGATTGACCATATGTAGACCCACAGATGGATGAGACATAAGGGTGGACACTCTTGGGGCTGAGAGGTTTGGTGAGGTTGGGTGAGCAAACGCAGACCCTTTAAAGTAATACTGCGTGGTACCCATCCCATGGGTCCCAAATCTCCAGGTTCAAGGGCATCTTCATACATCGAAAACATGCATGAGAAACCCCGAAGATGGTACACCGTGTGATCGGGAATGGTTTCTAAAACGCACCTCATTTCTCATCAATTTGTGCTCCGGTTCGCCATTCCAGCCGCTATACTAGCAATCTCCCTGCTTGGAGAATCAGCACCTTTAACCTCCTGTACCGAACAGGTTGCAATTTGTCCTGAGGATGAACGGGAAGAGGGGGAACCAATGAGAGACTAGCTCTAGGTGTTGGGACAGGCACAGGTCACTCTATTTTCCCATCAGGAAGAAGAATTAACCACAGGCTCAGCCTGCCGCCCAGAGCCAGAATAGGGCCTGAAGCAATCCTGAGCTTTTGCGGCCAGCTCCCAAGAAAGCGAGTTGAAAAATGGTGCTGAGGGGCACTGCAATTCACAAACCTGCAGACTTAGAAATGATAACTCTCGTCCACAAATATATTGAGGGAAGGCAACGAAGAGGATTTGAAAGCAAGGCAGAATTGCAGGAAACAGATTTCAGGAGGTAGATTCGAATCGCCTTTAAAGCACAGGAAAAGCGGCAAAACCTCGACAATGATGCCCTTGGCCAAAAAGGGCGTATGCGTTTTTTCCTGAATATATTCAGGAAAAAACGCATACGCCCTTTTTGGCCAACCAAGCAACCTGGAAAGGCAAATCAGCGCTACAAAGAAGTCTCGCTTCCCATCGGTCAAAAGGGCCAGGCTGAATAAAGTGTCAAAACCAGAAATGCAGGACAGGCCATGGAGAAATGGGAGCCTTGCTACGCTGATGGGCGGGATGTAAATTGCCAACAGCCACTCTGGAGAAGTGTACGGTGTGTCCTGAAACATCTATAAAACTCAGCTTAGAGAGCATAGGGCACTTCCACTCATGGGCGTATAAATTGGGAAAACTAAAAATCAGCAAGACAGAGGCACCCCAAAGTTTAGGGCTGCTCTGTTGACAAGAACCTCCCCTTCGTCACACCTTAAATATCCCAGCAAAGACAAGAATGGATAAAGAAGTTGTGGTCCTTATGTACAATGGAATACCACTCAGCCATGAAATCAACGTCATAAGGCTAGGAGCAGCATGATGAGTGGATTTGGGTACGACGATTCTAAGTGAAATAAGTCACACAGGAAAAGACACTTATCAAAAGATATCACTTATAGAGGGAATGTAAAAACCGCTACCCTTGAACTGAATTACATAACAGGTCAGAGTCACACGTTTAGAAAACACACTAGGGCTGCTTAACGGGAAAGGTGAGGTGGGGTGATGCATAAAACAAGGGTTTCAAATTAGCTCAGATAGCGTTCCATAAACCCAATATGTAATAGACAAGACCTACTCCTTCCTCAGTGAACTGGACTCAACACCCCCTATTCACCGCCCAAGAATATGTCTGACTAGTAAGAATCTTAAAACCTATGTATTTATATCTCTCTGTAAGTGAGTCAAGTGGGTGAAAAGCGGCATAAACACAGCAGTGAAAAGCAGCTACACCCCATTATACAAATCAATTACTTTTAAAAACCCGTGAAACAAAGACAGTGAAAGAGAGAGAAATTCTGACAAAATTCGTTCAGGGGCTGTGATGCAACCTGGATTGACCATATGTAGACCCACAGATGGATGAGACATAAGGGTGGACACTCTTGGGGCTGAGAGGTTTGGTGAGGTTGGGTGAGCAAACGCAGACCCTTTAAAGTAATACTGCGTGGTACCCATCCCACGGGTCCCAAATCTCCAGGTTCAAGGGCATCTTCATACATCGAAAACATGCATGAGAAACCCCGAAGATGGTACACCGTGTGATCGGGAATGGTTTCTAAAACGCACCTCATTTCTCGTCTCCTTGTGCTCCGGTTCGCCATTCCAGCCGCTATACTAGCAATCTCCCTGCTTGGAGAATCAGCACCTTTAACCTCCTGTTCCGAACAGGTTGCAATTTGTCCTGAGGATGAACGGGAAGAGGGGGAACCAATGAGAGACTAGCTCTAGCTGTTGGGACAGGCACAGGTCACTCTATTTTCCCATCAGGAAGAAGAATTAACCACAGGCTCAGCCTGCCGCCAGGAGCCAGAATAGGGCCTGAAGCAATCCTGAGCTTTTGCGGCCAGCTCCCAAGAAAGCGAGTTGAAAGATGGTGCTCAGGGGCACTGCAATTCACAAACCTGCAGACTTAGAAATGATAACTCTCGTCCACAAATATATTGAGGGAAGGCAACGAAGAGGATTTGAAAGCAAGGCAGAATTGCAGGAAACAGATTTCAGGAGGTAGATTCGAATCGCCTTTAAAGCACAGGAAAAGCGGCAAAACCTCGACAATGATGCCCTTGGCCAAAAAGGGCGTATGCGTTTTTTCCTGAATATATTCAGGAAAAAACGCATACGCCCTTTTTGGCCAACCAAGCAACCTGGAAAGGCAAATCAGCGCTACAAAGAAGTCTCGCTTCCCATCGGTCAAAAGGGCCAGGCTGAATAAAGTGTCAAAACCAGAAATGCAGGACAGGCCATGGAGAAATGGGAACATTGCTACGCTGATGGGCGGGATGTAAAATGCCAACAGCCACTCTGGAGAAGTGTACAGTGTGTCCTGAAACATCTAAAAAACTCAGCTTAGAGAGCATAGGGCACTTCCACTCATGGGCGGATAAATTGGGAAAACTAAAAATCAGCAAGACACAGGCACCCCAAAGTTGAGGGCTGCTCTGTTGACAAGAACCTCCACTTTGTTACACCTTAAATATCACAGGAACGACAAGAATGGATAAAGAAGTTGTGGTCCTTATGTACAATGGAATATCACTCAGCCATGAAATCAACGTCATAAGGCTAGGAGCAGCATGATGAGTGGATTTGGGTACGACGATTCTAAGTGAAATAAGTCACACAGGAAAAGACACTTATCAAAAGATATCACTTATAGAGGGAATGTAAAAACCGCTACCCTTGAACTGAATTACATAACAGGTCAGAGTCACACGTTTAGAAAACACACTAGGGCTGCTTAACGGGAAAGGTGAGGTGGGGTGATGCATAAAACAAGGGTTTCAAATTAGCTCAGATAGCGTTCCATAAACCCAATATGTAATAGACAAGACCTACTCCTTCCTCAGTGAACTGGACTCAACACCCCCTATTCACCGCCCAAGAATATGTCTGACTAGTAAGAATCTTAAAACCTATGTATTTATATCTCTCTGTAAGTGAGTCAAGTGGGTGAAAAGCGGCATAAACACAGCAGTGAAAAGCAGCTACACCCCATTATACAAATCAATTACTTTTAAAAACCCGTGAAACAAAGACAGTGAAAGAGAGAGAAATTCTGACAAAATTCGTTCAGGGGCTGTGATGCAACCTGGATTGACCATATGTAGACCCACAGATGGATGAGACATAAGGGTGGACACTCTTGGGGCTGAGAGGTTTGGTGAGGTTGGGTGAGCAAACGCAGACCCTTTAAAGTAATACTGCGTGGTACCCATCCCACGGGTCCCAAATCTCCAGGTTCAAGGGCATCTTCATACATCGAAAACATGCATGAGAAACCCCGAAGATGGTACACCGTGTGATCGGGAATGGTTTCTAAAACGCACCTCATTTCTCGTCTCCTTGTGCTCCGGTTCGCCATTCCAGCCGCTATACTAGCAATCTCCCTGCTTGGAGAATCAGCACCTTTAACCTCCTGTTCCGAACAGGTTGCAATTTGTCCTGAGGATGAACGGGAAGAGGGGGAACCAATGAGAGACTAGCTCTAGCTGTTGGGACAGGCACAGGTCACTCTATTTTCCCATCAGGAAGAAGAATTAACCACAGGCTCAGCCTGCCGCCAGGAGCCAGAATAGGGCCTGAAGCAATCCTGAGCTTTTGCGGCCAGCTCCCAAGAAAGCGAGTTGAAAGATGGTGCTCAGGGGCACTGCAATTCACAAACCTGCAGACTTAGAAATGATAACTCTCGTCCACAAATATATTGAGGGAAGGCAACGAAGAGGATTTGAAAGCAAGGCAGAATTGCAGGAAACAGATTTCAGGAGGTAGATTCGAATCGCCTTTAAAGCACAGGAAAAGCGGCAAAACCTCGACAATGATGCCCTTGGCCAAAAAGGGCGTATGCGTTTTTTCCTGAATATATTCAGGAAAAAACGCATACGCCCTTTTTGGCCAACCAAGCAACCTGGAAAGGCAAATCAGCGCTACAAAGAAGTCTCGCTTCCCATCGGTCAAAAGGGCCAGGCTGAATAAAGTGTCAAAACCAGAAATGCAGGACAGGCCATGGAGAAATGGGAACATTGCTACGCTGATGGGCGGGATGTAAAATGCCAACAGCCACTCTGGAGAAGTGTACAGTGTGTCCTGAAACATCTAAAAAACTCAGCTTAGAGAGCATAGGGCACTTCCACTCATGGGCGGATAAATTGGGAAAACTAAAAATCAGCAAGACACAGGCACCCCAAAGTTGAGGGCTGCTCTGTTGACAAGAACCTCCACTTTGTTACACCTTAAATATCACAGGAACGACAAGAATGGATAAAGAAGTTGTGGTCCTTATGTACAATGGAATATCACTCAGCCATGAAATCAACGTCATAAGGCTAGGAGCAGCATGATGAGTGGATTTGGGTACGACGATTCTAAGTGAAATAAGTCACACAGGAAAAGACACTTATCATAAGATATCACTTATAGAGGGAATGTAAAAACCGCTACCCTTGAACTGAATTACATAACAGGTCAGAGTCACACGTTTAGAAAACACACTATGGATGCTTAACGGGAAAGGTGAGGTGGGGTGATGCATAAAACAAGGGTTTCAAATTAGCTCAGATAGCGTTCCGTAAACCCAATATGTAATAGACAAGACCTACTCCTTCCTCAGTGAACTGGACTCAACACGCCCTATTCACCGCCCAAGAATATATCTGACTAGTAAGAATCTTAAAACCTATGTATTTATATCTCTCTGTAAGTGAGTGAAGTGGGTGAAAAGCGGCATAAACACAGCAGTGAAAAGCAGTTAAACCTCATTATACAAATCAATTACTTTTAAAAACCCGTGAAACAAAGACAGTGAAAGAGAGAGAAATTCTGACAAAATTCGTTCAGGGGCTGTGATGCAACCTGGATTGACCATATGTAGACCCACAGATGGATGAGACATAAGGGTGGACACTCTTGGGGCTGAGAGGTTTGGTGAGGTTGGGTGAGCAAACGCAGACCCTTTAAAGTAATACTGCGTGGTACCCATCCCATGGGTCCCAAATCTCCAGGTTCAAGGGCATCTTCCTCCATCGAAAACCTGCATAAGAAACCCAGAAGATGGTACACCGTGTGATCGGGAAAGGTTTCTAAAACGCACCTCATTTCTCATCTCCTTGTGCTCCGGTTCGCCATTCCAGCCTCTATACTAGCAATCTCCCTGCTTGGAGAATCAGCACCTTTAACCTCCTGTTCCGTACAGGTTGCAATTTGTCCTGAGGATGAACGGGAAGAGGGGGAACCAATGAGAGACTAGCTCTAGGTGTTGGGACAGGCACAGGTCACTCTATTTTCCCATCCGGAAGAAGAATTAACCACAGGCTCAGCCTGCAGCCCGGAGAAAGAAAAGGGTCTGAAGCAATCCTGCGCTTTTGCGGCCAGCTCCCAAGAAAGTGAGTTGAAAAATGGAGCTCAGGGGCACTGCAATTCACAAACCTGCAGAGTTATAAATGATAACTCTCGTCCACATATATATTGAGGGAAGGCAACGAAGAGGATTTGAAAGCAAGGCAGAATTGAAGGAAACAGATTTCAGGAGGTAGATTCGAATCGCCTTTAAAGCACAGGAAAAGCGGCTAAACCTGGACAATGATGCCCTTGGCCAAAAAGGGCGTATGCGTTTTTTCCTGAATATATTCAGGAAAAAACGCATACGCCCTTTTTGGCCAACCAAGCAACCTGGAAAGGCAAATCAGCGCTACAAAGAAGTCTCGCTTCCCATCGGTCAAAAGGGCCAGGCTGAATAAAGTGTCAAAACCAGAAATGCAGGACAGGCCATGGAGAAATGGGAGCCTTGCTACGCTGATGGGCGGGATGTAAATTGCCAACAGCCACTCTGGAGAAGTGTACGGTGTGTCCTGAAACATCTATAAAACTCAGCTTAGAGAGCATAGGGCACTTCCACTCATGGGCGGATAAATTGGGAAAACTAAAAATCAGCAAGACACAGGCACCCCAAAGTTGAGGGCTGCTCTGTTGACAAGAACCTCCACTTTGTTACACCTTAAATATCACAGGAACGACAAGAATGGATAAAGAAGTTGTGGTCCTTATGTACAATGGAATATCACTCAGCCATGAAATCAACGTCATAAGGCTAGGAGCAGCATGATGAGTGGATTTGGGTACGACGATTCTAAGTGAAATAAGTCACACAGGAAAAGACACTTATCAAAAGATATCACTTATAGAGGGAATGTAAAAACCGCTACCCTTGAACTGAATTACATAACAGGTCAGAGTCACACGTTTAGAAAACACACTAGGGCTGCTTAACGGGAAAGGTGAGGTGGGGTGATGCATAAAACAAGGGTTTCAAATTAGCTCAGATAGCGTTCCATAAACCCAATATGTAATAGACAAGACCTACTCCTTCCTCAGTGAACTGGACTCAACACCCCCTATTCACCGCCCAAGAATATGTCTGACTAGTAAGAATCTTAAAACCTATGTATTTATATCTCTCTGTAAGTGAGTCAAGTGGGTGAAAAGCGGCATAACCACAGCAGTGAAAAGCAGCTACACCCCATTATACAAATCAATTACTTTTAAAAACCCGTGAAACAAAGACAGTGAAAGAGAGAGAAATTCTGACAAAATTCGTTCAGGGGCTGTGATGCAACCTGGATTGACCATATGTAGACCCACAGATGGATGAGACATAAGGGTGGACACTCTTGGGGCTGAGAGGTTTGGTGAGGTTGGGTGAGCAAACGCAGACCCTTTAAAGTAATACTGCGTGGTACCCATCCCACGGGTCCCAAATCTCCAGGTTCAAGGGCATCTTCATACATCGAAAACATGCATGAGAAACCCCGAAGATGGTACACCGTGTGATCGGGAATGGTTTCTAAAACGCACCACATTTCTCGTCTCCTTGTGCTCCGGTTCGCCATTCCAGCCGCTATACTAGCAATCTCCCTGCTTGGAGAATCAGCACCTTTAACCTCCTGTTCCGAACAGGTTGCAATTTGTCCTGAGGATGAACGGGAAGAGGGGGAACCAATGAGAGACTAGCTCTAGCTGTTGGGACAGGCACAGGTCACTCTATTTTCCCATCAGGAAGAAGAATTAACCACAGGCTCAGCCTGCCGCCAGGAGCCAGAATAGGGCCTGAAGCAATCCTGAGCTTTTGCGGCCAGCTCCCAAGAAAGCGAGTTGAAAGATGGTGCTCAGGGGCACTGCAATTCACAAACCTGCAGACTTAGAAATGATAACTCTCGTCCACAAATATATTGAGGGAAGGCAACGAAGAGGATTTGAAAGCAAGGCAGAATTGCAGGAAACAGATTTCAGGAGGTAGATTCGAATCGCCTTTAAAGCACAGGAAAAGCGGCAAAACCTCGACAATGATGCCCTTGGCCAAAAAGGGCGTATGCGTTTTTTCCTGAATATATTCAGGAAAAAACGCATACGCCCTTTTTGGCCAACCAAGCAACCTGGAAAGGCAAATCAGCGCTACAAAGAAGTCTCGCTTCCCATCGGTCAAAAGGGCCAGGCTGAATAAAGTGTCAAAACCAGAAATGCAGGACAGGCCATGGAGAAATGGGAGCCTTGCTACGCTGATGGGCGAGATGTAAATTGCCAACAGCCACTCTGGAGAAGTGTACGGTGTGTCCTGAAACATCTAAAAAACTCAGCTTAGAGAGCATAGGGCACTTCCACTCATGGGCGTATAAATTGGGAAAACTAAAAATCAGCAAGACACAGGCACCCCAATGTTTAGGGCTGCTCTGTTGACAAGAACCTCCACTTTGTCACACGTTAAATATCCCAGGAAAGGCAAGAATGGATAAAGAAGTTGTGGTCCTTATGTACAATGGAATATCACTCAGCCATGAAATCAACGTCATAAGGCTAGTAGCAGCATGATGAGTGCATTTGGGTACGACGATTCTAAGTGAAATAAGTCACACAAAAAAAGACACTTATCATAAGATATCACTTATAGAGGGAATGTAAAAACCGCTACCCTTGAACTGAATTACATAACAGGTCAGAGTCACACGTTTAGAAAACACACTATGGATGCTTAACGGGAAAGGTGAGGTGGGGTGATGCATAAAACAAGGGTTTCAAATTAGCTCAGATAGCGTTCCGTAAACCCAATATGTAATAGACAAGACCTACTCCTTCCTCAGTGAACTGGACTCAACACGCCCTATTCACCGCCCAAGAATATATCTGACTAGTAAGAATCTTAAAACCTATGTATTTATATCTCTCTGTAAGTGAGTGAAGTGGGTGAAAAGCGGCATAAACACAGCAGTGAAAAGCAGTTAAACCTCATTATACAAATCAATTACTTTTAAAAACCCGTGAAACAAAGACAGTGAAAGAGAGAGAAATTCTGACAAAATTCGTTCAGGGGCTGTGATGCAACCTGGATTGACCATATGTAGACCCACAGATGGATGAGACATAAGGGTGGACACTCTTGGGGCTGAGAGGTTTGGTGAGGTTGGGTGAGCAAACGCAGACCCTTTAAAGTAATACTGCGTGGTACCCATCCCATGGGTCCCAAATCTCCAGGTTCAAGGGCATCTTCCTCCATCGAAAACCTGCATAAGAAACCCAGAAGATGGTACACCGTGTGATCGGGAAAGGTTTCTAAAACGCACCTCATTTCTCATCTCCTTGTGCTCCGGTTCGCCATTCCAGCCGCTATACTAGCAATCTCCCTGCTTGGAGAATCAGCACCTTTAACCTCCTGTTCCGTACAGGTTGCAATTTGTCCTGAGGATGAACGGGAAGAGGGGGAACCAATGAGAGACTAGCTCTAGGTGTTGGGACAGGCACAGGTCACTCTATTTTCCCATCCGGAAGAAGAATTAACCACAGGCTCAGCTTGCCGCCCGGAGCCAGAATAGGGCCTGAAGCAATCCTGAGCTTTTGCGGCCAGCTCCCAAGAAAGCGGGTTGAAAAATGGAGCTCAGGGGCACTGCAATTCACAAACCTGCAGAGTTATAAATGATAACTCTCGTCCACATATATATTGAGGGAAGGCAACGAAGAGGATTTGAAAGCAAGGCAGAATTGAAGGAAACAGATTTCAGGAGGTAGATTCGAATCGCCTTTAAAGCACAGGAAAAGCGGCTAAACCTGGACAATGATGCCCTTGGCCAAAAAGGGCGTATGCGTTTTTTCCTGAATATATTCAGGAAAAAACGCATACGCCCTTTTTGGCCAACCAAGCAACCTGGAAAGGCAAATCAGCGCTACAAAGAAGTCTCGCTTCCCATCGGTCAAAAGGGCCAGGCTGAATAAAGTGTCAAAACCAGAAATGCAGGACAGGCCATGGAGAAATGGGAGCCTTGCTACGCTGATGGGCGGGATGTAAATTGCCAACAGCCACTCTGGAGAAGTGTACGGTGTGTCCTGAAACATCTATAAAACTCAGCTTAGAGAGCATAGGGCACTTCCACTCATGGGCGTATAAATTGGGAAAACTAAAAATCAGCAAGACAGAGGCACCCCAAAGTTTAGGGCTGCTCTGTTGACAAGAACCTCCACTTCGTCACACCTTAAATATCCCAGCAAAGACAAGAATGGATAAAGAAGTTGTGGTCCTTATGTACAATGGAATATCACTCAGCCATGAAATCAACGTCATAAGGCTAGGAGCAGCATGATGAGTGGATTTGGGTACGACGATTCTAAGTGAAATAAGTCACACAGGAAAAGACACTTATCATAAGATATCACTTATAGAGGGAATGTAAAAACCGCTACCCTTGAACTGAATTACATAACAGGTCAGAGTCACACGTTTAGAAAACACACTAGGGCTGCTTAACGGGAAAGGTGAGGTGGGGTGATGCATAAAACAAGGGTTTCAAATTAGCTCAGATAGCGTTCCATAAACCCAATATGTAATAGACAAGACCTACTCCTTCCTCAGTGAACTGGACTCAACACCCCCTATTCACCGCCCAAGAATATATCTGACTAGTAAGAATCTTAAAACCTATGTATTTATATCTCTCTGTAAGTGAGTCAAGTGGGTGAAAAGCGGCATAAACACAGCAGTGAAAAGCAGCTAAACCCCATTATACAAATCAATTACTTTTAAAAACCCATGAAACAAAGACAGTGAAAGAGAGAGAAATTCTGACAAAATTCGTTCAGGGGATGTGATGCAACCTGGATTGACCATATGTAGACCCACAGATGGATGAGACATAAGGGTGGACACTCTTGGGGCTGAGAGGTTTGGTGAGGTTGGGTGAGCAAACGCAGACCCTTTAAAGTAATACTGCGTGGTACCCATCCCATGGGTCCCAAATCTCCAGGTTCAAGGGCATCTTCATACATCGAAAACATGCATGAGAAACCCCGAAGATGGTACACCGTGTGATCGGGAATGGTTTCTAAAACGCACCTCATTTCTCATCAATTTGTGCTCCGGTTCGCCATTCCAGCCGCTATACTAGCAATCTCCCTGCTTGGAGAATCAGCACCTTTAACCTCCTGTACCGAACAGGTTGCAATTTGTCCTGAGGATGAACGGGAAGAGGGGGAACCAATGAGAGACTAGCTCTAGGTGTTGGGACAGGCACAGGTCACTCTATTTTCCCATCAGGAAGAAGAATTAACCACAGGCTCAGCCTGCCGCCCAGAGCCAGAATAGGGCCTGAAGCAATCCTGAGCTTTTGCGGCCAGCTCCCAAGAAAGCGAGTTGAAAAATGGTGCTGAGGGGCACTGCAATTCACAAACCTGCAGACTTAGAAATGATAACTCTCGTCCACAAATATATTGAGGGAAGGCAACGAAGAGGATTTGAAAGCAAGGCAGAATTGCAGGAAACAGATTTCAGGAGGTAGATTCGAATCGCCTTTAAAGCACAGGAAAAGCGGCAAAACCTCGACAATGATGCCCTTGGCCAAAAAGGGCGTATGCGTTTTTTCCTGAATATATTCAGGAAAAAACGCATACGCCCTTTTTGGCCAACCAAGCAACCTGGAAAGGCAAATCAGCGCTACAAAGAAGTCTCGCTTCCCATCGGTCAAAAGGGCCAGGCTGAATAAAGTGTCAAAACCAGAAATGCAGGACAGGCCATGGAGAAATGGGAGCCTTGCTACGCTGATGGGCGGGATGTAAATTGCCAACAGCCACTCTGGAGAAGTGTACGGTGTGTCCTGAAACATCTATAAAACTCAGCTTAGAGAGCATAGGGCACTTCCACTCATGGGCGTATAAATTGGGAAAACTAAAAATCAGCAAGACAGAGGCACCCCAAAGTTTAGGGCTGCTCTGTTGACAAGAACCTCCCCTTCGTCACACCTTAAATATCCCAGCAAAGACAAGAATGGATAAAGAAGTTGTGGTCCTTATGTACAATGGAATACCACTCAGCCATGAAATCAACGTCATAAGGCTAGGAGCAGCATGATGAGTGGATTTGGGTACGACGATTCTAAGTGAAATAAGTCACACAGGAAAAGACACTTATCAAAAGATATCACTTATAGAGGGAATGTAAAAACCGCTACCCTTGAACTGAATTACATAACAGGTCAGAGTCACACGTTTAGAAAACACACTAGGGCTGCTTAACGGGAAAGGTGAGGTGGGGTGATGCATAAAACAAGGGTTTCAAATTAGCTCAGATAGCGTTCCATAAACCCAATATGTAATAGACAAGACCTACTCCTTCCTCAGTGAACTGGACTCAACACCCCCTATTCACCGCCCAAGAATATGTCTGACTAGTAAGAATCTTAAAACCTATGTATTTATATCTCTCTGTAAGTGAGTCAAGTGGGTGAAAAGCGGCATAAACACAGCAGTGAAAAGCAGCTACACCCCATTATACAAATCAATTACTTTTAAAAACCCGTGAAACAAAGACAGTGAAAGAGAGAGAAATTCTGACAAAATTCGTTCAGGGGCTGTGATGCAACCTGGATTGACCATATGTAGACCCACAGATGGATGAGACATAAGGGTGGACACTCTTGGGGCTGAGAGGTTTGGTGAGGTTGGGTGAGCAAACGCAGACCCTTTAAAGTAATACTGCGTGGTACCCATCCCACGGGTCCCAAATCTCCAGGTTCAAGGGCATCTTCATACATCGAAAACATGCATGAGAAACCCCGAAGATGGTACACCGTGTGATCGGGAATGGTTTCTAAAACGCACCTCATTTCTCGTCTCCTTGTGCTCCGGTTCGCCATTCCAGCCGCTATACTAGCAATCTCCCTGCTTGGAGAATCAGCACCTTTAACCTCCTGTTCCGAACAGGTTGCAATTTGTCCTGAGGATGAACGGGAAGAGGGGGAACCAATGAGAGACTAGCTCTAGCTGTTGGGACAGGCACAGGTCACTCTATTTTCCCATCAGGAAGAAGAATTAACCACAGGCTCAGCCTGCCGCCAGGAGCCAGAATAGGGCCTGAAGCAATCCTGAGCTTTTGCGGCCAGCTCCCAAGAAAGCGAGTTGAAAGATGGTGCTCAGGGGCACTGCAATTCACAAACCTGCAGACTTAGAAATGATAACTCTCGTCCACAAATATATTGAGGGAAGGCAACGAAGAGGATTTGAAAGCAAGGCAGAATTGCAGGAAACAGATTTCAGGAGGTAGATTCGAATCGCCTTTAAAGCACAGGAAAAGCGGCAAAACCTCGACAATGATGCCCTTGGCCAAAAAGGGCGTATGCGTTTTTTCCTGAATATATTCAGGAAAAAACGCATACGCCCTTTTTGGCCAACCAAGCAACCTGGAAAGGCAAATCAGCGCTACAAAGAAGTCTCGCTTCCCATCGGTCAAAAGGGCCAGGCTGAATAAAGTGTCAAAACCAGAAATGCAGGACAGGCCATGGAGAAATGGGAACATTGCTACGCTGATGGGCGGGATGTAAAATGCCAACAGCCACTCTGGAGAAGTGTACAGTGTGTCCTGAAACATCTAAAAAACTCAGCTTAGAGAGCATAGGGCACTTCCACTCATGGGCGGATAAATTGGGAAAACTAAAAATCAGCAAGACACAGGCACCCCAAAGTTGAGGGCTGCTCTGTTGACAAGAACCTCCACTTTGTTACACCTTAAATATCACAGGAACGACAAGAATGGATAAAGAAGTTGTGGTCCTTATGTACAATGGAATATCACTCAGCCATGAAATCAACGTCATAAGGCTAGGAGCAGCATGATGAGTGGATTTGGGTACGACGATTCTAAGTGAAATAAGTCACACAGGAAAAGACACTTATCAAAAGATATCACTTATAGAGGGAATGTAAAAACCGCTACCCTTGAACTGAATTACATAACAGGTCAGAGTCACACGTTTAGAAAACACACTAGGGCTGCTTAACGGGAAAGGTGAGGTGGGGTGATGCATAAAACAAGGGTTTCAAATTAGCTCAGATAGCGTTCCATAAACCCAATATGTAATAGACAAGACCTACTCCTTCCTCAGTGAACTGGACTCAACACCCCCTATTCACCGCCCAAGAATATGTCTGACTAGTAAGAATCTTAAAACCTATGTATTTATATCTCTCTGTAAGTGAGTCAAGTGGGTGAAAAGCGGCATAAACACAGCAGTGAAAAGCAGCTACACCCCATTATACAAATCAATTACTTTTAAAAACCCGTGAAACAAAGACAGTGAAAGAGAGAGAAATTCTGACAAAATTCGTTCAGGGGCTGTGATGCAACCTGGATTGACCATATGTAGACCCACAGATGGATGAGACATAAGGGTGGACACTCTTGGGGCTGAGAGGTTTGGTGAGGTTGGGTGAGCAAACGCAGACCCTTTAAAGTAATACTGCGTGGTACCCATCCCACGGGTCCCAAATCTCCAGGTTCAAGGGCATCTTCATACATCGAAAACATGCATGAGAAACCCCGAAGATGGTACACCGTGTGATCGGGAATGGTTTCTAAAACGCACCTCATTTCTCGTCTCCTTGTGCTCCGGTTCGCCATTCCAGCCGCTATACTAGCAATCTCCCTGCTTGGAGAATCAGCACCTTTAACCTCCTGTTCCGAACAGGTTGCAATTTGTCCTGAGGATGAACGGGAAGAGGGGGAACCAATGAGAGACTAGCTCTAGCTGTTGGGACAGGCACAGGTCACTCTATTTTCCCATCAGGAAGAAGAATTAACCACAGGCTCAGCCTGCCGCCAGGAGCCAGAATAGGGCCTGAAGCAATCCTGAGCTTTTGCGGCCAGCTCCCAAGAAAGCGAGTTGAAAGATGGTGCTCAGGGGCACTGCAATTCACAAACCTGCAGACTTAGAAATGATAACTCTCGTCCACAAATATATTGAGGGAAGGCAACGAAGAGGATTTGAAAGCAAGGCAGAATTGCAGGAAACAGATTTCAGGAGGTAGATTCGAATCGCCTTTAAAGCACAGGAAAAGCGGCAAAACCTCGACAATGATGCCCTTGGCCAAAAAGGGCGTATGCGTTTTTTCCTGAATATATTCAGGAAAAAACGCATACGCCCTTTTTGGCCAACCAAGCAACCTGGAAAGGCAAATCAGCGCTACAAAGAAGTCTCGCTTCCCATCGGTCAAAAGGGCCAGGCTGAATAAAGTGTCAAAACCAGAAATGCAGGACAGGCCATGGAGAAATGGGAACATTGCTACGCTGATGGGCGGGATGTAAAATGCCAACAGCCACTCTGGAGAAGTGTACAGTGTGTCCTGAAACATCTAAAAAACTCAGCTTAGAGAGCATAGGGCACTTCCACTCATGGGCGGATAAATTGGGAAAACTAAAAATCAGCAAGACACAGGCACCCCAAAGTTGAGGGCTGCTCTGTTGACAAGAACCTCCACTTTGTTACACCTTAAATATCACAGGAACGACAAGAATGGATAAAGAAGTTGTGGTCCTTATGTACAATGGAATATCACTCAGCCATGAAATCAACGTCATAAGGCTAGGAGCAGCATGATGAGTGGATTTGGGTACGACGATTCTAAGTGAAATAAGTCACACAGGAAAAGACACTTATCATAAGATATCACTTATAGAGGGAATGTAAAAACCGCTACCCTTGAACTGAATTACATAACAGGTCAGAGTCACACGTTTAGAAAACACACTATGGATGCTTAACGGGAAAGGTGAGGTGGGGTGATGCATAAAACAAGGGTTTCAAATTAGCTCAGATAGCGTTCCGTAAACCCAATATGTAATAGACAAGACCTACTCCTTCCTCAGTGAACTGGACTCAACACGCCCTATTCACCGCCCAAGAATATATCTGACTAGTAAGAATCTTAAAACCTATGTATTTATATCTCTCTGTAAGTGAGTGAAGTGGGTGAAAAGCGGCATAAACACAGCAGTGAAAAGCAGTTAAACCTCATTATACAAATCAATTACTTTTAAAAACCCGTGAAACAAAGACAGTGAAAGAGAGAGAAATTCTGACAAAATTCGTTCAGGGGCTGTGATGCAACCTGGATTGACCATATGTAGACCCACAGATGGATGAGACATAAGGGTGGACACTCTTGGGGCTGAGAGGTTTGGTGAGGTTGGGTGAGCAAACGCAGACCCTTTAAAGTAATACTGCGTGGTACCCATCCCATGGGTCCCAAATCTCCAGGTTCAAGGGCATCTTCCTCCATCGAAAACCTGCATAAGAAACCCAGAAGATGGTACACCGTGTGATCGGGAAAGGTTTCTAAAACGCACCTCATTTCTCATCTCCTTGTGCTCCGGTTCGCCATTCCAGCCTCTATACTAGCAATCTCCCTGCTTGGAGAATCAGCACCTTTAACCTCCTGTTCCGTACAGGTTGCAATTTGTCCTGAGGATGAACGGGAAGAGGGGGAACCAATGAGAGACTAGCTCTAGGTGTTGGGACAGGCACAGGTCACTCTATTTTCCCATCCGGAAGAAGAATTAACCACAGGCTCAGCCTGCAGCCCGGAGAAAGAAAAGGGTCTGAAGCAATCCTGCGCTTTTGCGGCCAGCTCCCAAGAAAGTGAGTTGAAAAATGGAGCTCAGGGGCACTGCAATTCACAAACCTGCAGAGTTATAAATGATAACTCTCGTCCACATATATATTGAGGGAAGGCAACGAAGAGGATTTGAAAGCAAGGCAGAATTGAAGGAAACAGATTTCAGGAGGTAGATTCGAATCGCCTTTAAAGCACAGGAAAAGCGGCTAAACCTGGACAATGATGCCCTTGGCCAAAAAGGGCGTATGCGTTTTTTCCTGAATATATTCAGGAAAAAACGCATACGCCCTTTTTGGCCAACCAAGCAACCTGGAAAGGCAAATCAGCGCTACAAAGAAGTCTCGCTTCCCATCGGTCAAAAGGGCCAGGCTGAATAAAGTGTCAAAACCAGAAATGCAGGACAGGCCATGGAGAAATGGGAGCCTTGCTACGCTGATGGGCGGGATGTAAATTGCCAACAGCCACTCTGGAGAAGTGTACGGTGTGTCCTGAAACATCTATAAAACTCAGCTTAGAGAGCATAGGGCACTTCCACTCATGGGCGGATAAATTGGGAAAACTAAAAATCAGCAAGACACAGGCACCCCAAAGTTGAGGGCTGCTCTGTTGACAAGAACCTCCACTTTGTTACACCTTAAATATCACAGGAACGACAAGAATGGATAAAGAAGTTGTGGTCCTTATGTACAATGGAATATCACTCAGCCATGAAATCAACGTCATAAGGCTAGGAGCAGCATGATGAGTGGATTTGGGTACGACGATTCTAAGTGAAATAAGTCACACAGGAAAAGACACTTATCAAAAGATATCACTTATAGAGGGAATGTAAAAACCGCTACCCTTGAACTGAATTACATAACAGGTCAGAGTCACACGTTTAGAAAACACACTAGGGCTGCTTAACGGGAAAGGTGAGGTGGGGTGATGCATAAAACAAGGGTTTCAAATTAGCTCAGATAGCGTTCCATAAACCCAATATGTAATAGACAAGACCTACTCCTTCCTCAGTGAACTGGACTCAACACCCCCTATTCACCGCCCAAGAATATGTCTGACTAGTAAGAATCTTAAAACCTATGTATTTATATCTCTCTGTAAGTGAGTCAAGTGGGTGAAAAGCGGCATAAACACAGCAGTGAAAAGCAGCTACACCCCATTATACAAATCAATTACTTTTAAAAACCCGTGAAACAAAGACAGTGAAAGAGAGAGAAATTCTGACAAAATTCGTTCAGGGGCTGTGATGCAACCTGGATTGACCATATGTAGACCCACAGATGGATGAGACATAAGGGTGGACACTCTTGGGGCTGAGAGGTTTGGTGAGGTTGGGTGAGCAAACGCAGACCCTTTAAAGTAATACTGCGTGGTACCCATCCCACGGGTCCCAAATCTCCAGGTTCAAGGGCATCTTCATACATCGAAAACATGCATGAGAAACCCCGAAGATGGTACACCGTGTGATCGGGAATGGTTTCTAAAACGCACCACATTTCTCGTCTCCTTGTGCTCCGGTTCGCCATTCCAGCCGCTATACTAGCAATCTCCCTGCTTGGAGAATCAGCACCTTTAACCTCCTGTTCCGAACAGGTTGCAATTTGTCCTGAGGATGAACGGGAAGAGGGGGAACCAATGAGAGACTAGCTCTAGCTGTTGGGACAGGCACAGGTCACTCTATTTTCCCATCAGGAAGAAGAATTAACCACAGGCTCAGCCTGCCGCCAGGAGCCAGAATAGGGCCTGAAGCAATCCTGAGCTTTTGCGGCCAGCTCCCAAGAAAGCGAGTTGAAAGATGGTGCTCAGGGGCACTGCAATTCACAAACCTGCAGACTTAGAAATGATAACTCTCGTCCACAAATATATTGAGGGAAGGCAACGAAGAGGATTTGAAAGCAAGGCAGAATTGCAGGAAACAGATTTCAGGAGGTAGATTCGAATCGCCTTTAAAGCACAGGAAAAGCGGCAAAACCTCGACAATGATGCCCTTGGCCAAAAAGGGCGTATGCGTTTTTTCCTGAATATATTCAGGAAAAAACGCATACGCCCTTTTTGGCCAACCAAGCAACCTGGAAAGGCAAATCAGCGCTACAAAGAAGTCTCGCTTCCCATCGGTCAAAAGGGCCAGGCTGAATAAAGTGTCAAAACCAGAAATGCAGGACAGGCCATGGAGAAATGGGAACATTGCTACGCTGATGGGCGGGATGTAAAATGCCAACAGCCACTCTGGAGAAGTGTACAGTGTGTCCTGAAACATCTAAAAAACTCAGCTTAGAGAGCATAGGGCACTTCCACTCATGGGCGGATAAATTGGGAAAACTAAAAATCAGCAAGACACAGGCACCCCAAAGTTGAGGGCTGCTCTGTTGACAAGAACCTCCACTTTGTTACACCTTAAATATCACAGGAACGACAAGAATGGATAAAGAAGTTGTGGTCCTTATGTACAATGGAATATCACTCAGCCATGAAATCAACGTCATAAGGCTAGGAGCAGCATGATGAGTGGATTTGGGTACGACGATTCTAAGTGAAATAAGTCACACAGGAAAAGACACTTATCATAAGATATCACTTATAGAGGGAATGTAAAAACCGCTACCCTTGAACTGAATTACATAACAGGTCAGAGTCACACGTTTAGAAAACACACTATGGATGCTTAACGGGAAAGGTGAGGTGGGGTGATGCATAAAACAAGGGTTTCAAATTAGCTCAGATAGCGTTCCGTAAACCCAATATGTAATAGACAAGACCTACTCCTTCCTCAGTGAACTGGACTCAACACGCCCTATTCACCGCCCAAGAATATATCTGACTAGTAAGAATCTTAAAACCTATGTATTTATATCTCTCTGTAAGTGAGTGAAGTGGGTGAAAAGCGGCATAAACACAGCAGTGAAAAGCAGTTAAACCTCATTATACAAATCAATTACTTTTAAAAACCCGTGAAACAAAGACAGTGAAAGAGAGAGAAATTCTGACAAAATTCGTTCAGGGGCTGTGATGCAACCTGGATTGACCATATGTAGACCCACAGATGGATGAGACATAAGGGTGGACACTCTTGGGGCTGAGAGGTTTGGTGAGGTTGGGTGAGCAAACGCAGACCCTTTAAAGTAATACTGCGTGGTACCCATCCCATGGGTCCCAAATCTCCAGGTTCAAGGGCATCTTCCTCCATCGAAAACCTGCATAAGAAACCCAGAAGATGGTACACCGTGTGATCGGGAAAGGTTTCTAAAACGCACCTCATTTCTCATCTCCTTGTGCTCCGGTTCGCCATTCCAGCCTCTATACTAGCAATCTCCCTGCTTGGAGAATCAGCACCTTTAACCTCCTGTTCCGTACAGGTTGCAATTTGTCCTGAGGATGAACGGGAAGAGGGGGAACCAATGAGAGACTAGCTCTAGGTGTTGGGACAGGCACAGGTCACTCTATTTTCCCATCCGGAAGAAGAATTAACCACAGGCTCAGCCTGCAGCCCGGAGAAAGAAAAGGGTCTGAAGCAATCCTGCGCTTTTGCGGCCAGCTCCCAAGAAAGTGAGTTGAAAAATGGAGCTCAGGGGCACTGCAATTCACAAACCTGCAGAGTTATAAATGATAACTCTCGTCCACATATATATTGAGGGAAGGCAACGAAGAGGATTTGAAAGCAAGGCAGAATTGAAGGAAACAGATTTCAGGAGGTAGATTCGAATCGCCTTTAAAGCACAGGAAAAGCGGCTAAACCTGGACAATGATGCCCTTGGCCAAAAAGGGCGTATGCGTTTTTTCCTGAATATATTCAGGAAAAAACGCATACGCCCTTTTTGGCCAACCAAGCAACCTGGAAAGGCAAATCAGCGCTACAAAGAAGTCTCGCTTCCCATCGGTCAAAAGGGCCAGGCTGAATAAAGTGTCAAAACCAGAAATGCAGGACAGGCCATGGAGAAATGGGAGCCTTGCTACGCTGATGGGCGGGATGTAAATTGCCAACAGCCACTCTGGAGAAGTGTACGGTGTGTCCTGAAACATCTATAAAACTCAGCTTAGAGAGCATAGGGCACTTCCACACATGGGCGTATAAATTGGGAAAACTAAAAATCAGCAAGACAGAGGCACCCCAAAGTTTAGGGCTGCTCTGTTGACAAGAACCTCCACTTCGTCACACCTTAAATATCCCAGCAAAGACAAGAATGGATAAAGAAGTTGTGGTCCTTATGTACAATGGAATATCACTCAGCCATGAAATCAACGTCATAAGGCTAGGAGCAGCATAATGAGTGGATTTGGGTACGACGATTCTAAGTGAAATAAGTCACACAGGAAAAGACACTTATCATAAGATATCACTTATAGAGGGAATGTAAAAACCGCTACCCTTGAACTGAATTACATAACAGGTCAGAGTCACACGTTTAGAAAACACACTAGGGCTGCTTAACGGGAAAGGTGAGGTGGGGTGATGCATAAAACAAGGGTTTCAAATTAGCTCAGATAGCGTTCCATAAACCCAATATGTAATAGACAAGACCTACTCCTTCCTCAGTGAACTGGACTCAACACCCCCTATTCACCGCCCAAGAATATATCTGAGTAGTAAGAATCTTAAAACCTATGTATTTATATCTCTCTGTAAGTGAGTCAAGTGGGTGAAAAGCGGCATAAACACAGCAGTGAAAAGCAGCTACACCCCTTTATACAAATCAATTACTTTTAAAAACCCGTGAAACAAAGACAGTGAAAGAGAGAGAAATTCTGACAAAATTCGTTCAGGGGCTGTGATGCAACCTGGATTGACCATATGTAGACCCACAGATGGATGAGACATAAGGGTGGACACTCTTGGGGCTGAGAGGTTTGGTGAGGTTGGGTGAGCAAACGCAGACCCTTTAAAGTAATACTGCGTGGTACCCATCCCATGGGTCCCAAATCTCCAGGTTCAAGGGCATCTTCATACATCGAAAACATGCATGAGAAACCCCGAAGATGGTACACCGTGTGATCGGGAATGGTTTCTAAAACGCACCTCATTTCTCGTCTCCTTGTGCTCCGGTTCGCCATTCCAGCCGCTATACTAGCAATCTCCCTGCTTGGAGAATGAGCACCTTTAACCTCCTGTTCCGAACAGGTTGCAATTTGTCCTGAGGATGAACGGGAAGAGGGGGAACCAATGAGAGACTAGCTCTAGGTGTTGGGACAGGCACAGGTCACTCTATTTTCCCATCAGGAAGAAGAATTAACCACAGGCTCAGCCTGCCGCCAGGAGCCAGAATAGGGCCTGAAGCAATCCTGAGCTTTTGCGGCCAGCTCCCAAGAAAGCGAGTTGAAAAATGGTGCTCAGGGGCACTGCAATTCACAAACCTGCAGACTTAGAAATGATAACTCTCGTCCACAAATATATTGAGGGAAGGCAACGAAGAGGATTTGAAAGCAAGGCAGAATTGCAGGAAACAGATTTCAGGAGGTAGATTCGAATCGCCTTTAAAGCACAGGAAAAGCGGCAAAACCTCGACAATGATGCCCTTGGCCAAAAAGGGCGTATGCGTTTTTTCCTGAATATATTCAGGAAAAAACGCATACGCCCTTTTTGGCCAACCAAGCAACCCGGAAAGGCAAATCAGCGCTACAAAGAAGTCTCGCTTCCCATCGGTCAAAAGGGCCAGGCTGAATAAAGTGTCAAAACCAGAAATGCAGGACAGGCCATGGAGAAATGGGAACATTGCTACGCTGATGGGCGGGATGTAAAATGCCAACAGCCACTCTGGAGAAGTGTACAGTGTGTCCTGAAACATCTAAAAAACTCAGCTTAGAGAGCATAGGGCACTTCCACTCATGGGCGGATAAATTGGGAAAACTAAAAATCACCAAGACACAGGCACCCCAAAGTTGAGGGCTGCTCTGTTGACAAGAACCTCCACTTTGTTACACCTTAAATATCACAGGAACGACAAGAATGGATAAAGAAGTTGTGGTCCTTATGTACAATGGAATATCACTCAGCCATGAAATCAACGTCATAAGGCTAGGAGCAGCATGATGAGTGGATTTGGGTACGACGATTCTAAGTGAAATAAGTCACACAGGAAAAGACACTTATCATAAGATATCACTTATAGAGGGAATGTAAAAACCGCTACCCTTGAACTGAATTACATAACAGGTCAGAGTCACACGTTTAGAAAACACACTATGGATGCTTAACGGGAAAGGTGAGGTGGGGTGATGCATAAAACAAGGGTTTCAAATTAGCTCAGATAGCGTTCCGTAAACCCAATATGTAATAGACAAGACCTACTCCTTCCTCAGTGAACTGGACTCAACACGCCCTATTCACCGCCCAAGAATATATCTGACTAGTAAGAATCTTAAAACCTATGTATTTATATCTCTCTGTAAGTGAGTGAAGTGGGTGAAAAGCGGCATAAACACAGCAGTGAAAAGCAGTTAAACCTCATTATACAAATCAATTACTTTTAAAAACCCGTGAAACAAAGACAGTGAAAGAGAGAGAAATTCTGACAAAATTCGTTCAGGGGCTGTGATGCAACCTGGATTGACCATATGTAGACCCACAGATGGATGAGACATAAGGGTGGACACTCTTGGGGCTGAGAGGTTTGGTGAGGTTGGGTGAGCAAACGCAGACCCTTTAAAGTAATACTGCGTGGTACCCATCCCATGGGTCCCAAATCTCCAGGTTCAAGGGCATCTTCCTCCATCGAAAACCTGCATAAGAAACCCAGAAGATGGTACACCGTGTGATCGGGAAAGGTTTCTAAAACGCACCTCATTTCTCATCTCCTTGTGCTCCGGTTCGCCATTCCAGCCTCTATACTAGCAATCTCCCTGCTTGGAGAATCAGCACCTTTAACCTCCTGTTCCGTACAGGTTGCAATTTGTCCTGAGGATGAACGGGAAGAGGGGGAACCAATGAGAGACTAGCTCTAGGTGTTGGGACAGGCACAGGTCACTCTATTTTCCCATCCGGAAGAAGAATTAACCACAGGCTCAGCCTGCAGCCCGGAGAAAGAAAAGGGTCTGAAGCAATCCTGCGCTTTTGCGGCCAGCTCCCAAGAAAGTGAGTTGAAAAATGGAGCTCAGGGGCACTGCAATTCACAAACCTGCAGAGTTATAAATGATAACTCTCGTCCACATATATATTGAGGGAAGGCAACGAAGAGGATTTGAAAGCAAGGCAGAATTGAAGGAAACAGATTTCAGGAGGTAGATTCGAATCGCCTTTAAAGCACAGGAAAAGCGGCTAAACCTGGACAATGATGCCCTTGGCCAAAAAGGGCGTATGCGTTTTTTCCTGAATATATTCAGGAAAAAACGCATACGCCCTTTTTGGCCAACCAAGCAACCTGGAAAGGCAAATCAGCGCTACAAAGAAGTCTCGCTTCCCATCGGTCAAAAGGGCCAGGCTGAATAAAGTGTCAAAACCAGAAATGCAGGACAGGCCATGGAGAAATGGGAGCCTTGCTACGCTGATGGGCGGGATGTAAATTGCCAACAGCCACTCTGGAGAAGTGTACGGTGTGTCCTGAAACATCTAAAAAACTCAGCTTAGAGAGCATAGGGCACTTCCACTCATGGGCGTATAAATTGGGAAAACTAAAAATCAGCAAGACAGAGGCACCCCAAAGTTTAGGGCTGCTCTGTTGACAAGAACCTCCACTTCGTCACACCTTAAATATCCCAGCAAAGACAAGAATGGATAAAGAAGTTGTGGTCCTTATGTACAATGGAATATCACTCAGCCATGAAATCAACGTCATAAGGCTAGGAGCAGCATGATGAGTGGATTTGGGTACGACGATTCTAAGTGAAATAAGTCACACAGGAAAAGACACTTATCATAAGATATCACTTATAGAGGGAATGTAAAAACCGCTACCCTTGAACTGAATTACATAACAGGTCAGAGTCACACGTTTAGAAAACACACTAGGGCTGCTTAACGGGAAAGGTGAGGTGGGGTGATGCATAAAACAAGGGTTTCAAATTAGCTCAGATAGCGTTCCATAAACCCAATATGTAATAGACAAGACCTACTCCTTCCTCAGTGAACTGGACTCAACACCCCCTATTCACCGCCCAAGAATATATCTGACTAGTAAGAATCTTAAAACCTATGTATTTATATCTCTCTGTAAGTGAGTCAAGTGGGTGAAAAGCGGCATAAACACAGCAGTGAAAAGCAGCTACACCCCATTATACAAATCAATTACTTTTAAAAACCCGTGAAACAAAGACAGTGAAAGAGAGAGAAATTCTGACAAAATTCGTTCAGGGGCTGTGATGCAACCTGGATTGACCATATGTAGACCCACAGATGGATGAGACATAAGGGTGGACACTCTTGGGGCTGAGAGGTTTGGTGAGGTTGGGTGAGCAAACGCAGACCCTTTAAAGTAATACTGCGTGGTACCCATCCCATGGGTCCCAAATCTCCAGGTTCAAGGGCATCTTCATACATCGAAAACATGCATGAGAAACCCCGAAGATGGTACACCGTGTGATCGGGAATGGTTTCTAAAACGCACCTCATTTCTCGTCTCCTTGTGCTCCGGTTCGCCATTCCAGCCGCTATACTAGCAATCTCCCTGCTTGGAGAATGAGCACCTTTAACCTCCTGTTCCGAACAGGTTGCAATTTGTCCTGAGGATGAACGGGAAGAGGGGGAACCAATGAGAGACTAGCTCTAGGTGTTGGGACAGGCACAGGTCACTCTATTTTCCCATCAGGAAGAAGAATTAACCACAGGCTCAGCCTGCCGCCAGGAGCCAGAATAGGGCCTGAAGCAATCCTGAGCTTTTGCGGCCAGCTCCCAAGAAAGCGAGTTGAAAAATGGTGCTGAGGGGCACTGCAATTCACAAACCTGCAGACTTAGAAATGATAACTCTCGTCCACAAATATATTGAGGGAAGGCAACGAAGAGGATTTGAAAGCAAGGCAGAATTGCAGGAAACAGATTTCAGGAGGTAGATTCGAATCGCCTTTAAAGCAGAGGAAAAGCGGCAAAACTTCGACAATGATGCCCTTGGCCAAAAAGGGCGTATGCGTTTTTTCCTGAATATATTCAGGAAAAAACGCATACGCCCTTTTTGGCCAACCAAGCAACCTGGAAAGGCAAATCAGCGCTACAAAGAAGTCTCGCTTCCCATCGGTCAAAAGGGCCAGGCTGAATAAAGTGTCAAAACCAGAAATGCAGGACAGGCCATGGAGAAATGGGAGCCTTGCTACGCTGATGGGCGGGATGTAAATTGCCAACAGCCACTCTGGAGAAGTGTACGGTGTGTCCTGAAACATCTAAAAAACTCAGCTTAGAGAGCATAGGGCACTTCCACTCATGGGCGTATAAATTGGGAAAACTAAAAATCAGCAAGACAGAGGCACCCCAAAGTTTAGGGCTGCTCTGTTGACAAGAACCTCCACTTCGTCACACCTTAAATATCCCAGCAAAGACAAGAATGGATAAAGAAGTTGTGGTCCTTATGTACAATGGAATATCACTCAGCCATGAAATCAACGTCATAAGGCTAGGAGCAGCATGATGAGTGGATTTGGGTACGACGATTCTAAGTGAAATAAGTCACACAGGAAAAGACGCTTATCATAAGATATCACTTATAGAGGGAATGTAAAAACCGCTACCCTTGAACTGAATTACATAACAGGTCAGAGTCACACGTTTAGAAAACACACTAGGGCTGCTTAACGGGAAAGGTGAGGTGGGGTGATGCATAAAACAAGGGTTTCAAATTAGCTCAGATAGCGTTCCATAAACCCAATATGTAATAGACAAGACCTACTCCTTCCTCAGTGAACTGGACTCAACACCCCCTATTCACCGCCCAAGAATATATCTGACTAGTAAGAATCTTAAAACCTATGTATTTATATCTCTCTGTAAGTGAGTCAAGTGGGTGAAAAGCGGCATAAACACAGCAGTGAAAAGCAGCTACACCCCATTATACAAATCAATTACTTTTAAAAACCCGTGAAACAAAGACAGTGAAAGAGAGAGAAATTCTGACAAAATTCGTTCAGGGGCTGTGATGCAACCTGGATTGACCATATGTAGACCCACAGATGGATGAGACATAAGGGTGGACACTCTTGGGGCTGAGAGGTTTGGTGAGGTTGGGTGAGCAAACGCAGACCCTTTAAAGTAATACTGCGTGGTACCCATCCCATGGGTCCCAAATCTCCAGGTTCAAGGGCATCTTCATACATCGAAAACATGCATGAGAAACCCCGAAGATGGTACACCGTGTGATCGGGAATGGTTTCTAAAACGCACCTCATTTCTCGTCTCCTTGTGCTCCGGTTCGCCATTCCAGCCGCTATACTAGCAATCTCCCTGCTTGGAGAATCAGCACCTTTAACCTCCTGTTCCGAACAGGTTGCAATTTGTCCTGAGGATGAACGGGAAGAGGGGGAACCAATGAGAGACTAGCTCTAGGTGTTGGGACAGGCACAGGTCACTCTATTTTCCCATCAGGAAGAAGAATTAACCACAGGCTCAGCCTGCCGCCAGGAGCCAGAATAGGGCCTGAAGCAATCCTGAGCTTTTGCGGCCAGCTCCCAAGAAAGCGAGTTGAAAAATGGTGCTGAGGGGCACTGCAATTCACAAACCTGCAGACTTAGAAATGATAACTCTCGTCCACAAATATATTGAGGGAAGGCAACGAAGAGGATTTGAAAGCAAGGCAGAATTGCAGGAAACAGATTTCAGGAGGTAGATTCGAATCGCCTTTAAAGCAGAGGAAAAGCGGCAAAACTTCGACAATGATGCCCTTGGCCAAAAAGGGCGTATGCGTTTTTTCCTGAATATATTCAGGAAAAAACGCATACGCCCTTTTTGGCCAACCAAGCAACCTGGAAAGGCAAATCAGCGCTACAAAGAAGTCTCGCTTCCCATCGGTCAAAAGGGCCAGGCTGAATAAAGTGTCAAAACCAGAAATGCAGGACAGGCCATGGAGAAATGGGAGCCTTGCTACGCTGATGGGCGGGATGTAAATTGCCAACAGCCACTCTGGAGAAGTGTACGGTGTGTCCTGAAACATCTAAAAAACTCAGCTTAGAGAGCATAGGGCACTTCCACTCATGGGCGTATAAATTGGGAAAACTAAAAATCAGCAAGACAGAGGCACCCCAAAGTTTAGGGCTGCTCTGTTGACAAGAACCTCCACTTCGTCACACCTTAAATATCCCAGCAAAGACAAGAATGGATAAAGAAGTTGTGGTCCTTATGTACAATGGAATATCACTCAGCCATGAAATCAACGTCATAAGGCTAGGAGCAGCATAATGAGTGGATTTGGGTACGACGATTCTAAGTGAAATAAGTCACACAGGAAAAGACACTTATCATAAGATATCACTTATAGAGGGAATGTAAAAACCGCTACCCTTGAACTGAATTACATAACAGGTCAGAGTCACACGTTTAGAAAACACACTAGGGCTGCTTAACGGGAAAGGTGAGGTGGGGTGATGCATAAAACAAGGGTTTCAAATTAGCTCAGATAGCGTTCCATAAACCCAATATGTAATAGACAAGACCTACTCCTTCCTCAGTGAACTGGACTCAACACCCCCTATTCACCGCCCAAGAATATATCTGACTAGTAAGAATCTTAAAACCTATGTATTTATATCTCTCTGTAAGTGAGTCAAGTGGGTGAAAAGCGGCATAAACACAGCAGTGAAAAGCAGCTACACCCCATTATACAAATCAATTACTTTTAAAAACCCGTGAAACAAAGACAGTGAAAGAGAGAGAAATTCTGACAAAATTCGTTCAGGGGCTGTGATGCAACCTGGATTGACCATATGTAGACCCACAGATGGATGAGACATAAGGGTGGACACTCTTGGGGCTGAGAGGTTTGGTGAGGTTGGGTGAGCAAACGCAGACCCTTTAAAGTAATACTGCGTGGTACCCATCCCATGGGTCCCAAATCTCCAGGTTCAAGGGCATCTTCATACATCGAAAACATGCATGAGAAACCCCGAAGATGGTACACCGTGTGATCGGGAATGGTTTCTAAAACGCACCTCATTTCTCGTCTCCTTGTGCTCCGGTTCGCCATTCCAGCCGCTATACTAGCAATCTCCCTGCTTGGAGAATCAGCACCTTTAACCTCCTGTTCCGAACAGGTTGCAATTTGTCCTGAGGATGAACGGGAAGAGGGGGAACCAATGAGAGACTAGCTCTAGGTGTTGGGACAGGCACAGGTCACTCTATTTTCCCATCAGGAAGAAGAATTAACCACAGGCTCAGCCTGCCGCCCAGAGCCAGAATAGGGCCTGAAGCAATCCTGAGCTTTTGCGGCCAGCTCCCAAGAAAGCGAGTTGAAAAATGGTGCTGAGGGGCACTGCAATTCACAAACCTGCAGACTTAGAAATGATAACTCTCGTCCACAAATATATTGAGGGAAGGCAACGAAGAGGATTTGAAAGCAAGGCAGAATTGCAGGAAACAGATTTCAGGAGGTAGATTCGAATCGCCTTTAAAGCAGAGGAAAAGCGGCAAAACTTCGACAATGATGCCCTTGGCCAAAAAGGGCGTATGCGTTTTTTCCTGAATATATTCAGGAAAAAACGCATACGCCCTTTTTGGCCAACCAAGCAACCTGGAAAGGCAAATCAGCGCTACAAAGAAGTCTCGCTTCCCATCGGTCAAAAGGGCCAGGCTGAATAAAGTGTCAAAACCAGAAATGCAGGACAGGCCATGGAGAAATGGGAGCCTTGCTACGCTGATGGGCGAGATGTAAATTGCCAACAGCCACTCTGGAGAAGTGTACGGTGTGTCCTGAAACATCTAAAAAACTCAGCTTAGAGAGCATAGGGCACTTCCACTCATGGGCGTATAAATTGGGAAAACTAAAAATCAGCAAGACACAGGCACCCCAATGTTTAGGGCTGCTCTGTTGACAAGAACCTCCACTTTGTTACACCTTAAATATCCCAGGAAAGGCAAGAATGGATAAAGAAGTTGTGGTCCTTATGTACAATGGAATATCACTCAGCCATGAAATCAACGTCATAAGGCTAGTAGCAGCATGATGAGTGCATTTGGGTACGACGATTCTAAGTGAAATAAGTCACACAAAAAAAGACACTTATCATAAGATATCACTTATAGAGGGAATGTAAAAACCGCTACCCTTGAACTGAATTACATAACAGGTCAGAGTCACACGTTTAGAAAACACACTATGGATGCTTAACGGGAAAGGTGAGGTGGGGTGATGCATAAAACAAGGGTTTCAAATTAGCTCAGATAGCGTTCCGTAAACCCAATATGTAATAGACAAGACCTACTCCTTCCTCAGTGAACTGGACTCAACACGCCCTATTCACCGCCCAAGAATATATCTGACTAGTAAGAATCTTAAAACCTATGTATTTATATCTCTCTGTAAGTGAGTGAAGTGGGTGAAAAGCGGCATAAACACAGCAGTGAAAAGCAGTTAAACCTCATTATACAAATCAATTACTTTTAAAAACCCGTGAAACAAAGACAGTGAAAGAGAGAGAAATTCTGACAAAATTCGTTCAGGGGCTGTGATGCAACCTGGATTGACCATATGTAGACCCACAGATGGATGAGACATAAGGGTGGACACTCTTGGGGCTGAGAGGTTTGGTGAGGTTGGGTGAGCAAACGCAGACCCTTTAAAGTAATACTGCGTGGTACCCATCCCATGGGTCCCAAATCTCCAGGTTCAAGGGCATCTTCCTCCATCGAAAACCTGCATAAGAAACCCAGAAGATGGTACACCGTGTGATCGGGAAAGGTTTCTAAAACGCACCTCATTTCTCATCTCCTTGTGCTCCGGTTCGCCATTCCAGCCTCTATACTAGCAATCTCCCTGCTTGGAGAATCAGCACCTTTAACCTCCTGTTCCGTACAGGTTGCAATTTGTCCTGAGGATGAACGGGAAGAGGGGGAACCAATGAGAGACTAGCTCTAGGTGTTGGGACAGGCACAGGTCACTCTATTTTCCCATCCGGAAGAAGAATTAACCACAGGCTCAGCCTGCAGCCCGGAGAAAGAAAAGGGTCTGAAGCAATCCTGCGCTTTTGCGGCCAGCTCCCAAGAAAGTGAGTTGAAAAATGGAGCTCAGGGGCACTGCAATTCACAAACCTGCAGAGTTATAAATGATAACTCTCGTCCACATATATATTGAGGGAAGGCAACGAAGAGGATTTGAAAGCAAGGCAGAATTGAAGGAAACAGATTTCAGGAGGTAGATTCGAATCGCCTTTAAAGCACAGGAAAAGCGGCTAAACCTGGACAATGATGCCCTTGGCCAAAAAGGGCGTATGCGTTTTTTCCTGAATATATTCAGGAAAAAACGCATACGCCCTTTTTGGCCAACCAAGCAACCTGGAAAGGCAAATCAGCGCTACAAAGAAGTCTCGCTTCCCATCGGTCAAAAGGGCCAGGCTGAATAAAGTGTCAAAACCAGAAATGCAGGACAGGCCATGGAGAAATGGGAGCCTTGCTACGCTGATGGGCGGGATGTAAATTGCCAACAGCCACTCTGGAGAAGTGTACGGTGTGTCCTGAAACATCTATAAAACTCAGCTTAGAGAGCATAGGGCACTTCCACACATGGGCGTATAAATTGGGAAAACTAAAAATCAGCAAGACAGAGGCACCCCAAAGTTTAGGGCTGCTCTGTTGACAAGAACCTCCACTTCGTCACACCTTAAATATCCCAGCAAAGACAAGAATGGATAAAGAAGTTGTGGTCCTTATGTACAATGGAATATCACTCAGCCATGAAATCAACGTCATAAGGCTAGGAGCAGCATGATGAGTGGATTTGGGTACGACGATTCTAAGTGAAATAAGTCACACAGGAAAAGACACTTATCATAAGATATCACTTATAGAGGGAATGTAAAAACCGCTACCCTTGAACTGAATTACATAACAGGTCAGAGTCACACGTTTAGAAAACACACTAGGGCTGCTTAACGGGAAAGGTGAGGTGGGGTGATGCATAAAACAAGGGTTTCAAATTAGCTCAGATAGCGTTCCATAAACCCAATATGTAATAGACAAGACCTACTCCTTCCTCAGTGAACTGGACTCAACACCCCCTATTCACCGCCCAAGAATATATCTGAGTAGTAAGAATCTTAAAACCTATGTATTTATATCTCTCTGTAAGTGAGTCAAGTGGGTGAAAAGCGGCATAAACACAGCAGTGAAAAGCAGCTACACCCCATTATACAAATCAATTACTTTTAAAAACCCGTGAAACAAAGACAGTGAAAGAGAGAGAAATTCTGACAAAATTCGTTCAGGGGCTGTGATGCAACCTGGATTGACCATATGTAGACCCACAGATGGATGAGACATAAGGGTGGACACTCTTGGGGCTGAGAGGTTTGGTGAGGTTGGGTGAGCAAACGCAGACCCTTTAAAGTAATACTGCGTGGTACCCATCCCATGGGTCCCAAATCTCCAGGTTCAAGGGCATCTTCATACATCGAAAACATGCATGAGAAACCCCGAAGATGGTACACCGTGTGATCGGGAATGGTTTCTAAAACGCACCTCATTTCTCGTCTCCTTGTGCTCCGGTTCGCCATTCCAGCCGCTATACTAGCAATCTCCCTGCTTGGAGAATGAGCACCTTTAACCTCCTGTTCCGAACAGGTTGCAATTTGTCCTGAGGATGAACGGGAAGAGGGGGAACCAATGAGAGACTAGCTCTAGGTGTTGGGACAGGCACAGGTCACTCTATTTTCCCATCAGGAAGAAGAATTAACCACAGGCTCAGCCTGCCGCCAGGAGCCAGAATAGGGCCTGAAGCAATCCTGAGCTTTTGCGGCCAGCTCCCAAGAAAGCGAGTTGAAAAATGGTGCTCAGGGGCACTGCAATTCACAAACCTGCAGACTTAGAAATGATAACTCTCGTCCACAAATATATTGAGGGAAGGCAACGAAGAGGATTTGAAAGCAAGGCAGAATTGCAGGAAACAGATTTCAGGAGGTAGATTCGAATCGCCTTTAAAGCACAGGAAAAGCGGCAAAACCTCGACAATGATGCCCTTGGCCAAAAAGGGCGTATGCGTTTTTTCCTGAATATATTCAGGAAAAAACGCATACGCCCTTTTTGGCCAACCAAGCAACCTGGAAAGGCAAATCAGCGCTACAAAGAAGTCTCGCTTCCCATCGGTCAAAAGGGCCAGGCTGAATAAAGTGTCAAAACCAGAAATGCAGGACAGGCCATGGAGAAATGGGAACATTGCTACGCTGATGGGCGGGATGTAAAATGCCAACAGCCACTCTGGAGAAGTGTACAGTGTGTCCTGAAACATCTAAAAAACTCAGCTTAGAGAGCATAGGGCACTTCCACTCATGGGCGGATAAATTGGGAAAACTAAAAATCAGCAAGACACAGGCACCCCAAAGTTGAGGGCTGCTCTGTTGACAAGAACCTCCACTTTGTTACACCTTAAATATCACAGGAACGACAAGAATGGATAAAGAAGTTGTGGTCCTTATGTACAATGGAATATCACTCAGCCATGAAATCAACGTCATAAGGCTAAGAGCAGCATGATGAGTGCATTTGGGTACGACGATTCTAAGTGAAATAAGTCACACAAAAAAAGACACTTATCATAAGATATCACTTATAGAGGGAATGTAAAAACCGCTACCCTTGAACTGAATTACATAACAGGTCAGAGTCACACGTTTAGAAAACACACTATGGATGCTTAACGGGAAAGGTGAGGTGGGGTGATGCATAAAACAAGGGTTTCAAATTAGCTCAGATAGCGTTCCGTAAACCCAATATGTAATAGACAAGACCTACTCCTTCCTCAGTGAACTGGACTCAACACGCCCTATTCACCGCCCAAGAATATATCTGACTAGTAAGAATCTTAAAACCTATGTATTTATATCTCTCTGTAAGTGAGTGAAGTGGGTGAAAAGCGGCATAAACACAGCAGTGAAAAGCAGTTAAACCTCATTATACAAATCAATTACTTTTAAAAACCCGTGAAATAAAGACAGTGAAAGAGAGAGAAATTCTGACAAAATTCGTTCAGGGGCTGTGATGCAACCTGGATTGACCATATGTAGACCCACAGATGGATGAGACATAAGGGTGGACACTCTTGGGGCTGAGAGGTTTGGTGAGGTTGGGTGAGCAAACGCAGACCCTTTAAAGTAATACTGCGTGGTACCCATCCCATGGGTCCCAAATCTCCAGGTTCAAGGGCATCTTCCTCCATCGAAAACCTGCATAAGAAACCCAGAAGATGGTACACCGTGTGATCGGGAAAGGTTTCTAAAACGCACCTCATTTCTCATCTCCTTGTGCTCCGGTTCGCCATTCCAGCCGCTATACTAGCAATCTCCCTGCTTGGAGAATCAGCACCTTTAACCTCCTGTTCCGTACAGGTTGCAATTTGTCCTGAGGATGAACGGGAAGAGGGGGAACCAATGAGAGACTAGCTCTAGGTGTTGGGACAGGCACAGGTCACTCTATTTTCCCATCCGGAAGAAGAATTAACCACAGGCTCAGCCTGCAGCCCGGAGAAAGAAAAGGGTCTGAAGCAATCCTGCGCTTTTGCGGCCAGCTCCCAAGAAAGTGAGTTGAAAAATGGAGCTCAGGGGCACTGCAATTCACAAACCTGCAGAGTTATAAATGATAACTCTCGTCCACATATATATTGAGGGAAGGCAACGAAGAGGATTTGAAAGCAAGGCAGAATTGAAGGAAACAGATTTCAGGAGGTAGATTCGAATCGCCTTTAAAGCACAGGAAAAGCGGCTAAACCTGGACAATGATGCCCTTGGCCAAAAAGGGCGTATGCGTTTTTTCCTGAATATATTCAGGAAAAAACGCATACGCCCTTTTTGGCCAACCAAGCAACCTGGAAAGGCAAATCAGCGCTACAAAGAAGTCTCGCTTCCCATCGGTCAAAAGGGCCAGGCTGAATAAAGTGTCAAAACCAGAAATGCAGGACAGGCCATGGAGAAATGGGAGCCTTGCTACGCTGATGGGCGGGATGTAAATTGCCAACAGCCACTCTGGAGAAGTGTACGGTGTGTCCTGAAACATCTATAAAACTCAGCTTAGAGAGCATAGGGCACTTCCACTCATGGGCGTATAAATTGGGAAAACTAAAAATCAGCAAGACAGAGGCACCCCAAAGTTTAGGGCTGCTCTGTTGACAAGAACCTCCACTTCGTCACACCTTAAATATCCCAGCAAAGACAAGAATGGATAAAGAAGTTGTGGTCCTTATGTACAATGGAATATCACTCAGCCATGAAATCAACGTCATAAGGCTAGGAGCAGCATGATGAGTGGATTTGGGTACGACGATTCTAAGTGAAATAAGTCACACAGGAAAAGACACTTATCATAAGATATCACTTATAGAGGGAATGTAAAAACCGCTACCCTTGAACTGAATTACATAACAGGTCAGAGTCACACGTTTAGAAAACACACTAGGGCTGCTTAACGGGAAAGGTGAGGTGGGGTGATGCATAAAACAAGGGTTTCAAATTAGCTCAGATAGCGTTCCATAAACCCAATATGTAATAGACAAGACCTACTCCTTCCTCAGTGAACTGGACTCAACACCCCCTATTCACCGCCCAAGAATATATCTGACTAGTAAGAATCTTAAAACCTATGTATTTATATCTCTCTGTAAGTGAGTCAAGTGGGTGAAAAGCGGCATAAACACAGCAGTGAAAAGCAGCTACACCCCATTATACAAATCAATTACTTTTAAAAACCCGTGAAACAAAGACAGTGAAAGAGAGAGAAATTCTGACAAAATTCGTTCAGGGGCTGTGATGCAACCTGGATTGACCATATGTAGACCCACAGATGGATGAGACATAAGGGTGGACACTCTTGGGGCTGAGAGGTTTGGTGAGGTTGGGTGAGCAAACGCAGACCCTTTAAAGTAATACTGCGTGGTACCCATCCCATGGGTCCCAAATCTCCAGGTTCAAGGGCATCTTCATACATCGAAAACATGCATGAGAAACCCCGAAGATGGTACACCGTGTGATCGGGAATGGTTTCTAAAACGCACCTCATTTCTCGTCTCCTTGTGCTCCGGTTCGCCATTCCAGCCGCTATACTAGCAATCTCCCTGCTTGGAGAATGAGCACCTTTAACCTCCTGTTCCGAACAGGTTGCAATTTGTCCTGAGGATGAACGGGAAGAGGGGGAACCAATGAGAGACTAGCTCTAGGTGTTGGGACAGGCACAGGTCACTCTATTTTCCCATCAGGAAGAAGAATTAACCACAGGCTCAGCCTGCCGCCAGGAGCCAGAATAGGGCCTGAAGCAATCCTGAGCTTTTGCGGCCAGCTCCCAAGAAAGCGAGTTGAAAAATGGTGCTCAGGGGCACTGCAATTCACAAACCTGCAGACTTAGAAATGATAACTCTCGTCCACAAATATATTGAGGGAAGGCAACGAAGAGGATTTGAAAGCAAGGCAGAATTGCAGGAAACAGATTTCAGGAGGTAGATTCGAATCGCCTTTAAAGCACAGGAAAAGCGGCAAAACCTCGACAATGATGCCCTTGGCCAAAAAGGGCGTATGCGTTTTTTCCTGAATATATTCAGGAAAAAACGCATACGCCCTTTTTGGCCAACCAAGCAACCTGGAAAGGCAAATCAGCGCTACAAAGAAGTCTCGCTTCCCATCGGTCAAAAGGGCCAGGCTGAATAAAGTGTCAAAACCAGAAATGCAGGACAGGCCATGGAGAAATGGGAACATTGCTACGCTGATGGGCGGGATGTAAAATGCCAACAGCCACTCTGGAGAAGTGTACAGTGTGTCCTGAAACATCTAAAAAACTCAGCTTAGAGAGCATAGGGCACTTCCACTCATGGGCGGATAAATTGGGAAAACTAAAAATCAGCAAGACACAGGCACCCCAAAGTTGAGGGCTGCTCTGTTGACAAGAACCTCCACTTTGTTACACCTTAAATATCACAGGAACGACAAGAATGGATAAAGAAGTTGTGGTCCTTATGTACAATGGAATATCACTCAGCCATGAAATCAACGTCATAAGGCTAAGAGCAGCATGATGAGTGCATTTGGGTACGACGATTCTAAGTGAAATAAGTCACACAAAAAAAGACACTTATCATAAGATATCACTTATAGAGGGAATGTAAAAACCGCTACCCTTGAACTGAATTACATAACAGGTCAGAGTCACACGTTTAGAAAACACACTATGGATGCTTAACGGGAAAGGTGAGGTGGGGTGATGCATAAAACAAGGGTTTCAAATTAGCTCAGATAGCGTTCCGTAAACCCAATATGTAATAGACAAGACCTACTCCTTCCTCAGTGAACTGGACTCAACACGCCCTATTCACCGCCCAAGAATATATCTGACTAGTAAGAATCTTAAAACCTATGTATTTATATCTCTCTGTAAGTGAGTGAAGTGGGTGAAAAGCGGCATAAACACAGCAGTGAAAAGCAGTTAAACCTCATTATACAAATCAATTACTTTTAAAAACCCGTGAAATAAAGACAGTGAAAGAGAGAGAAATTCTGACAAAATTCGTTCAGGGGCTGTGATGCAACCTGGATTGACCATATGTAGACCCACAGATGGATGAGACATAAGGGTGGACACTCTTGGGGCTGAGAGGTTTGGTGAGGTTGGGTGAGCAAACGCAGACCCTTTAAAGTAATACTGCGTGGTACCCATCCCATGGGTCCCAAATCTCCAGGTTCAAGGGCATCTTCCTCCATCGAAAACCTGCATAAGAAACCCAGAAGATGGTACACCGTGTGATCGGGAAAGGTTTCTAAAACGCACCTCATTTCTCATCTCCTTGTGCTCCGGTTCGCCATTCCAGCCGCTATACTAGCAATCTCCCTGCTTGGAGAATCAGCACCTTTAACCTCCTGTTCCGTACAGGTTGCAATTTGTCCTGAGGATGAACGGGAAGAGGGGGAACCAATGAGAGACTAGCTCTAGGTGTTGGGACAGGCACAGGTCACTCTATTTTCCCATCCGGAAGAAGAATTAACCACAGGCTCAGCCTGCAGCCCGGAGAAAGAAAAGGGTCTGAAGCAATCCTGCGCTTTTGCGGCCAGCTCCCAAGAAAGTGAGTTGAAAAATGGAGCTCAGGGGCACTGCAATTCACAAACCTGCAGAGTTATAAATGATAACTCTCGTCCACATATATATTGAGGGAAGGCAACGAAGAGGATTTGAAAGCAAGGCAGAATTGAAGGAAACAGATTTCAGGAGGTAGATTCGAATCGCCTTTAAAGCACAGGAAAAGCGGCTAAACCTGGACAATGATGCCCTTGGCCAAAAAGGGCGTATGCGTTTTTTCCTGAATATATTCAGGAAAAAACGCATACGCCCTTTTTGGCCAACCAAGCAACCTGGAAAGGCAAATCAGCGCTACAAAGAAGTCTCGCTTCCCATCGGTCAAAAGGGCCAGGCTGAATAAAGTGTCAAAACCAGAAATGCAGGACAGGCCATGGAGAAATGGGAGCCTTGCTACGCTGATGGGCGGGATGTAAATTGCCAACAGCCACTCTGGAGAAGTGTACGGTGTGTCCTGAAACATCTATAAAACTCAGCTTAGAGAGCATAGGGCACTTCCACTCATGGGCGTATAAATTGGGAAAACTAAAAATCAGCAAGACAGAGGCACCCCAAAGTTTAGGGCTGCTCTGTTGACAAGAACCTCCACTTCGTCACACCTTAAATATCCCAGCAAAGACAAGAATGGATAAAGAAGTTGTGGTCCTTATGTACAATGGAATATCACTCAGCCATGAAATCAACGTCATAAGGCTAGGAGCAGCATGATGAGTGGATTTGGGTACGACGATTCTAAGTGAAATAAGTCACACAGGAAAAGACACTTATCATAAGATATCACTTATAGAGGGAATGTAAAAACCGCTACCCTTGAACTGAATTACATAACAGGTCAGAGTCACACGTTTAGAAAACACACTAGGGCTGCTTAACGGGAAAGGTGAGGTGGGGTGATGCATAAAACAAGGGTTTCAAATTAGCTCAGATAGCGTTCCATAAACCCAATATGTAATAGACAAGACCTACTCCTTCCTCAGTGAACTGGACTCAACACCCCCTATTCACCGCCCAAGAATATATCTGACTAGTAAGAATCTTAAAACCTATGTATTTATATCTCTCTGTAAGTGAGTCAAGTGGGTGAAAAGCGGCATAAACACAGCAGTGAAAAGCAGCTAAACCCCATTATACAAATCAATTACTTTTAAAAACCCATGAAACAAAGACAGTGAAAGAGAGAGAAATTCTGACAAAATTCGTTCAGGGGATGTGATGCAACCTGGATTGACCATATGTAGACCCACAGATGGATGAGACATAAGGGTGGACACTCTTGGGGCTGAGAGGTTTGGTGAGGTTGGGTGAGCAAACGCAGACCCTTTAAAGTAATACTGCGTGGTACCCATCCCATGGGTCCCAAATCTCCAGGTTCAAGGGCATCTTCATACATCGAAAACATGCATGAGAAACCCCGAAGATGGTACACCGTGTGATCGGGAATGGTTTCTAAAACGCACCTCATTTCTCATCAATTTGTGCTCCGGTTCGCCATTCCAGCCGCTATACTAGCAATCTCCCTGCTTGGAGAATCAGCACCTTTAACCTCCTGTACCGAACAGGTTGCAATTTGTCCTGAGGATGAACGGGAAGAGGGGGAACCAATGAGAGACTAGCTCTAGGTGTTGGGACAGGCACAGGTCACTCTATTTTCCCATCAGGAAGAAGAATTAACCACAGGCTCAGCCTGCCGCCCAGAGCCAGAATAGGGCCTGAAGCAATCCTGAGCTTTTGCGGCCAGCTCCCAAGAAAGCGAGTTGAAAAATGGTGCTCAGGGGCACTGCAATTCACAAACCTGCAGACTTAGAAATGATAACTCTCGTCCACAAATATATTGAGGGAAGGCAACGAAGAGGATTTGAAAGCAAGGCAGAATTGCAGGAAACAGATTTCAGGAGGTAGATTCGAATCGCCTTTAAAGCACAGGAAAAGCGGCAAAACCTCGACAATGATGCCCTTGGCCAAAAAGGGCGTATGCGTTTTTTCCTGAATATATTCAGGAAAAAACGCATACGCCCTTTTTGGCCAACCAAGCAACCTGGAAAGGCAAATCAGCGCTACAAAGAAGTCTCGCTTCCCATCGGTCAAAAGGGCCAGGCTGAATAAAGTGTCAAAACCAGAAATGCAGGACAGGCCATGGAGAAATGGGAGCCTTGCTACGCTGATGGGCGGGATGTAAATTGCCAACAGCCACTCTGGAGAAGTGTACGGTGTGTCCTGAAACATCTAAAAAACTCAGCTTAGAGAGCATAGGGCACTTCCACTCATGGGCGTATAAATTGGGAAAACTAAAAATCAGCAAGACAGAGGCACCCCAAAGTTTAGGGCTGCTCTGTTGACAAGAACCTCCCCTTCGTCACACCTTAAATATCCCAGCAAAGACAAGAATGGATAAAGAAGTTGTGGTCCTTATGTACAATGGAATACCACTCAGCCATGAAATCAACGTCATAAGGCTAGGAGCAGCATGATGAGTGGATTTGGGTACGACGATTCTAAGTGAAATAAGTCACACAGGAAAAGACACTTATCAAAAGATATCACTTATAGAGGGAATGTAAAAACCGCTACCCTTGAACTGAATTACATAACAGGTCAGAGTCACACGTTTAGAAAACACACTAGGGCTGCTTAACGGGAAAGGTGAGGTGGGGTGATGCATAAAACAAGGGTTTCAAATTAGCTCAGATAGCGTTCCATAAACCCAATATGTAATAGACAAGACCTACTCCTTCCTCAGTGAACTGGACTCAACACCCCCTATTCACCGCCCAAGAATATGTCTGACTAGTAAGAATCTTAAAACCTATGTATTTATATCTCTCTGTAAGTGAGTCAAGTGGGTGAAAAGCGGCATAAACACAGCAGTGAAAAGCAGCTACACCCCATTATACAAATCAATTACTTTTAAAAACCCGTGAAACAAAGACAGTGAAAGAGAGAGAAATTCTGACAAAATTCGTTCAGGGGCTGTGATGCAACCTGGATTGACCATATGTAGACCCACAGATGGATGAGACATAAGGGTGGACACTCTTGGGGCTGAGAGGTTTGGTGAGGTTGGGTGAGCAAACGCAGACCCTTTAAAGTAATACTGCGTGGTACCCATCCCATGGGTCCCAAATCTCCAGGTTCAAGGGCATCTTCCTCCATCGAAAACCTGCATAAGAAACCCCGAAGATGGTACACCGTGTGATCGGGAATGGTTTCTAAAACGCACCTCATTTCTCGTCTCCTTGTGCTCCGGTTCGCCATTCCAGCCGCTATACTAGCAATCTCCCTGCTTGGAGAATCAGCACCTTTAACCTCCTGTTCCGAACAGGTTGCAATTTGTCCTGAGGATGAACGGGAAGAGGGGGAACCAATGAGAGACTAGCTCTAGGTGTTGGGACAGGCACAGGTCACTCTATTTTCCCATCAGGAAGAAGAATTAACCACAGGCTCAGCCTGCCGCCCAGAGCCAGAATAGGGCCTGAAGCAATCATGAGCTTCTGCGGCCAGCTCCCAAGAAAGCGAGTTGAAAAATGGTGCTGAGGGGCACTGCAATTCACAAACCTGCAGACTTAGAAATGATAACTCTCGTCCACAAATATATTGAGGGAAGGCAACGAAGAGGATTTGAAAGCAAGGCAGAATTGCAGGAAACAGATTTCAGGAGGTAGATTCGAATCGCCTTTAAAGCAGAGGAAAAGCGGCAAAACTTCGACAATGATGCCCTTGGCCAAAAAGGGCGTATGCGTTTTTTCCTGAATATATTCAGGAAAAAACGCATACGCCCTTTTTGGCCAACCAAGCAACCTGGAAAGGCAAATCAGCGCTACAAAGAAGTCTCGCTTCCCATCGGTCAAAAGGGCCAGGCTGAATAAAGTGTCAAAACCAGAAATGCAGGACAGGCCATGGAGAAATGGGAGCCTTGCTACGCTGATGGGCGAGATGTAAATTGCCAACAGCCACTCTGGAGAAGTGTACGGTGTGTCCTGAAACATCTAAAAAACTCAGCTTAGAGAGCATAGGGCACTTCCACTCATGGGCGTATAAATTGGGAAAACTAAAAATCAGCAAGACACAGGCACCCCAATGTTTAGGGCTGCTCTGTTGACAAGAACCTCCACTTTGTTACACCTTAAATATCCCAGGAAAGGCAAGAATGGATAAAGAAGTTGTGGTCCTTATGTACAATGGAATATCACTCAGCCATGAAATCAACGTCATAAGGCTAGTAGCAGCATGATGAGTGCATTTGGGTACGACGATTCTAAGTGAAATAAGTCACACAAAAAAAGACACTTATCATAAGATATCACTTATAGAGGGAATGTAAAAACCGCTACCCTTGAACTGAATTACATAACAGGTCAGAGTCACACGTTTAGAAAACACACTATGGATGCTTAACGGGAAAGGTGAGGTGGGGTGATGCATAAAACAAGGGTTTCAAATTAGCTCAGATAGCGTTCCGTAAACCCAATATGTAATAGACAAGACCTACTCCTTCCTCAGTGAACTGGACTCAACACGCCCTATTCACCGCCCAAGAATATATCTGACTAGTAAGAATCTTAAAACCTATGTATTTATATCTCTCTGTAAGTGAGTGAAGTGGGTGAAAAGCGGCATAAACACAGCAGTGAAAAGCAGTTAAACCTCATTATACAAATCAATTACTTTTAAAAACCCGTGAAACAAAGACAGTGAAAGAGAGAGAAATTCTGACAAAATTCGTTCAGGGGCTGTGATGCAACCTGGATTGACCATATGTAGACCCACAGATGGATGAGACATAAGGGTGGACACTCTTGGGGCTGAGAGGTTTGGTGAGGTTGGGTGAGCAAACGCAGACCCTTTAAAGTAATACTGCGTGGTACCCATCCCATGGGTCCCAAATCTCCAGGTTCAAGGGCATCTTCATACATCGAAAACATGCATGAGAAACCCCGAAGATGGTACACCGTGTGATCGGGAATGGTTTCTAAAACGCACCTCATTTCTCGTCTCCTTGTGCTCCGGTTCGCCATTCCAGCCGCTATACTAGCAATCTCCCTGCTTGGAGAATCAGCACCTTTAACCTCCTGTTCCGAACAGGTTGCAATTTGTCCTGAGGATGAACGGGAAGAGGGGGAACCAATGAGAGACTAGCTCTAGGTGTTGGGACAGGCACAGGTCACTCTATTTTCCCATCAGGAAGAAGAATTAACCACAGGCTCAGCCTGCCGCCCGGAGCCAGAATAGGGCCTGAAGCAATCCTGAGCTTTTGCGGCCAGCTCCCAAGAAAGTGAGTTGAAAAATGGAGCTCAGGGGCACTGCAATTCACAAACCTGCAGAGTTATAAATGATAACTCTCGTCCACATATATATTGAGGGAAGGCAACGAAGAGGATTTGAAAGCAAGGCAGAATTGAAGGAAACAGATTTCAGGAGGTAGATTCGAATCGCCTTTAAAGCACAGGAAAAGCGGCTAAACCTGGACAATGATGCCCTTGGGCAAAAAGGGCGTATGCGTTTTTTCCTGAATATATTCAGGAAAAAACGCATACGCCCTTTTTGGCCAACCAAGCAACCTGGAAAGGCAAATCAGCGCTACAAAGAAGTCTCGCTTCCCATCGGTCAAAAGGGCCAGGCTGAATAAAGTGTCAAAACCAGAAATGCAGGACAGGCCATGGAGAAATGGGAGCCTTGCTACGCTGATGGGCGGGATGTAAATTGCCAACAGCCACTCTGGAGAAGTGTACGGTGTGTCCTGAAACATCTATAAAACTCAGCTTAGAGAGCATAGGGCACTTCCACACATGGGCGTATAAATTGGGAAAACTAAAAATCAGCAAGACAGAGGCACCCCAAAGTTTAGGGCTGCTCTGTTGACAAGAACCTCCACTTCGTCACACCTTAAATATCCCAGCAAAGACAAGAATGGATAAAGAAGTTGTGGTCCTTATGTACAATGGAATATCACTCAGCCATGAAATCAACGTCATAAGGCTAGGAGCAGCATGATGAGTGGATTTGGGTACGACGATTCTAAGTGAAATAAGTCACACAGGAAAAGACACTTATCATAAGATATCACTTATAGAGGGAATGTAAAAACCGCTACCCTTGAACTGAATTACATAACAGGTCAGAGTCACACGTTTAGAAAACACACTAGGGCTGCTTAACGGGAAAGGTGAGGTGGGGTGATGCATAAAACAAGGGTTTCAAATTAGCTCAGATAGCGTTCCATAAACCCAATATGTAATAGACAAGACCTACTCCTTCCTCAGTGAACTGGACTCAACACCCCCTATTCACCGCCCAAGAATATATCTGACTAGTAAGAATCTTAAAACCTATGTATTTATATCTCTCTGTAAGTGAGTCAAGTGGGTGAAAAGCGGCATAAACACAGCAGTGAAAAGCAGCTACACCCCATTATACAAATCAATTACTTTTAAAAACCCGTGAAACAAAGACAGTGAAAGAGAGAGAAATTCTGACAAAATTCGTTCAGGGGCTGTGATGCAACCTGGATTGACCATATGTAGACCCACAGATGGATGAGACATAAGGGTGGACACTCTTGGGGCTGAGAGGTTTGGTGAGGTTGGGTGAGCAAACGCAGACCCTTTAAAGTAATACTGCGTGGTACCCATCCCATGGGTCCCAAATCTCCAGGTTCAAGGGCATCTTCATACATCGAAAACATGCATGAGAAACCCCGAAGATGGTACACCGTGTGATCGGGAATGGTTTCTAAAACGCACCTCATTTCTCGTCTCCTTGTGCTCCGGTTCGCCATTCCAGCCGCTATACTAGCAATCTCCCTGCTTGGAGAATGAGCACCTTTAACCTCCTGTTCCGAACAGGTTGCAATTTGTCCTGAGGATGAACGGGAAGAGGGGGAACCAATGAGAGACTAGCTCTAGGTGTTGGGACAGGCACAGGTCACTCTATTTTCCCATCAGGAAGAAGAATTAACCACAGGCTCAGCCTGCCGCCAGGAGCCAGAATAGGGCCTGAAGCAATCCTGAGCTTTTGCGGCCAGCTCCCAAGAAAGCGAGTTGAAAAATGGTGCTCAGGGGCACTGCAATTCACAAACCTGCAGACTTAGAAATGATAACTCTCGTCCACAAATATATTGAGGGAAGGCAACGAAGAGGATTTGAAAGCAAGGCAGAATTGCAGGAAACAGATTTCAGGAGGTAGATTCGAATCGCCTTTAAAGCACAGGAAAAGCGGCAAAACCTCGACAATGATGCCCTTGGCCAAAAAGGGCGTATGCGTTTTTTCCTGAATATATTCAGGAAAAAACGCATACGCCCTTTTTGGCCAACCAAGCAACCTGGAAAGGCAAATCAGCGCTACAAAGAAGTCTCGCTTCCCATCGGTCAAAAGGGCCAGGCTGAATAAAGTGTCAAAACCAGAAATGCAGGACAGGCCATGGAGAAATGGGAACATTGCTACGCTGATGGGCGGGATGTAAAATGCCAACAGCCACTCTGGAGAAGTGTACAGTGTGTCCTGAAACATCTAAAAAACTCAGCTTAGAGAGCATAGGGCACTTCCACTCATGGGCGGATAAATTGGGAAAACTAAAAATCAGCAAGACACAGGCACCCCAAAGTTGAGGGCTGCTCTGTTGACAAGAACCTCCACTTTGTTACACCTTAAATATCACAGGAACGACAAGAATGGATAAAGAAGTTGTGGTCCTTATGTACAATGGAATATCACTCAGCCATGAAATCAACGTCATAAGGCTAAGAGCAGCATGATGAGTGCATTTGGGTACGACGATTCTAAGTGAAATAAGTCACACAAAAAAAGACACTTATCATAAGATATCACTTATAGAGGGAATGTAAAAACCGCTACCCTTGAACTGAATTACATAACAGGTCAGAGTCACACGTTTAGAAAACACACTATGGATGCTTAACGGGAAAGGTGAGGTGGGGTGATGCATAAAACAAGGGTTTCAAATTAGCTCAGATAGCGTTCCGTAAACCCAATATGTAATAGACAAGACCTACTCCTTCCTCAGTGAACTGGACTCAACACGCCCTATTCACCGCCCAAGAATATATCTGACTAGTAAGAATCTTAAAACCTATGTATTTATATCTCTCTGTAAGTGAGTGAAGTGGGTGAAAAGCGGCATAAACACAGCAGTGAAAAGCAGTTAAACCTCATTATACAAATCAATTACTTTTAAAAACCCGTGAAATAAAGACAGTGAAAGAGAGAGAAATTCTGACAAAATTCGTTCAGGGGCTGTGATGCAACCTGGATTGACCATATGTAGACCCACAGATGGATGAGACATAAGGGTGGACACTCTTGGGGCTGAGAGGTTTGGTGAGGTTGGGTGAGCAAACGCAGACCCTTTAAAGTAATACTGCGTGGTACCCATCCCATGGGTCCCAAATCTCCAGGTTCAAGGGCATCTTCCTCCATCGAAAACCTGCATAAGAAACCCAGAAGATGGTACACCGTGTGATCGGGAAAGGTTTCTAAAACGCACCTCATTTCTCATCTCCTTGTGCTCCGGTTCGCCATTCCAGCCGCTATACTAGCAATCTCCCTGCTTGGAGAATCAGCACCTTTAACCTCCTGTTCCGTACAGGTTGCAATTTGTCCTGAGGATGAACGGGAAGAGGGGGAACCAATGAGAGACTAGCTCTAGGTGTTGGGACAGGCACAGGTCACTCTATTTTCCCATCCGGAAGAAGAATTAACCACAGGCTCAGCCTGCAGCCCGGAGAAAGAAAAGGGTCTGAAGCAATCCTGCGCTTTTGCGGCCAGCTCCCAAGAAAGTGAGTTGAAAAATGGAGCTCAGGGGCACTGCAATTCACAAACCTGCAGAGTTATAAATGATAACTCTCGTCCACATATATATTGAGGGAAGGCAACGAAGAGGATTTGAAAGCAAGGCAGAATTGAAGGAAACAGATTTCAGGAGGTAGATTCGAATCGCCTTTAAAGCACAGGAAAAGCGGCTAAACCTGGACAATGATGCCCTTGGCCAAAAAGGGCGTATGCGTTTTTTCCTGAATATATTCAGGAAAAAACGCATACGCCCTTTTTGGCCAACCAAGCAACCTGGAAAGGCAAATCAGCGCTACAAAGAAGTCTCGCTTCCCATCGGTCAAAAGGGCCAGGCTGAATAAAGTGTCAAAACCAGAAATGCAGGACAGGCCATGGAGAAATGGGAGCCTTGCTACGCTGATGGGCGGGATGTAAATTGCCAACAGCCACTCTGGAGAAGTGTACGGTGTGTCCTGAAACATCTATAAAACTCAGCTTAGAGAGCATAGGGCACTTCCACTCATGGGCGTATAAATTGGGAAAACTAAAAATCAGCAAGACAGAGGCACCCCAAAGTTTAGGGCTGCTCTGTTGACAAGAACCTCCACTTCGTCACACCTTAAATATCCCAGCAAAGACAAGAATGGATAAAGAAGTTGTGGTCCTTATGTACAATGGAATATCACTCAGCCATGAAATCAACGTCATAAGGCTAGGAGCAGCATGATGAGTGGATTTGGGTACGACGATTCTAAGTGAAATAAGTCACACAGGAAAAGACACTTATCATAAGATATCACTTATAGAGGGAATGTAAAAACCGCTACCCTTGAACTGAATTACATAACAGGTCAGAGTCACACGTTTAGAAAACACACTAGGGCTGCTTAACGGGAAAGGTGAGGTGGGGTGATGCATAAAACAAGGGTTTCAAATTAGCTCAGATAGCGTTCCATAAACCCAATATGTAATAGACAAGACCTACTCCTTCCTCAGTGAACTGGACTCAACACCCCCTATTCACCGCCCAAGAATATATCTGACTAGTAAGAATCTTAAAACCTATGTATTTATATCTCTCTGTAAGTGAGTCAAGTGGGTGAAAAGCGGCATAAACACAGCAGTGAAAAGCAGCTACACCCCATTATACAAATCAATTACTTTTAAAAACCCGTGAAACAAAGACAGTGAAAGAGAGAGAAATTCTGACAAAATTCGTTCAGGGGCTGTGATGCAACCTGGATTGACCATATGTAGACCCACAGATGGATGAGACATAAGGGTGGACACTCTTGGGGCTGAGAGGTTTGGTGAGGTTGGGTGAGCAAACGCAGACCCTTTAAAGTAATACTGCGTGGTACCCATCCCATGGGTCCCAAATCTCCAGGTTCAAGGGCATCTTCATACATCGAAAACATGCATGAGAAACCCCGAAGATGGTACACCGTGTGATCGGGAATGGTTTCTAAAACGCACCTCATTTCTCGTCTCCTTGTGCTCCGGTTCGCCATTCCAGCCGCTATACTAGCAATCTCCCTGCTTGGAGAATGAGCACCTTTAACCTCCTGTTCCGAACAGGTTGCAATTTGTCCTGAGGATGAACGGGAAGAGGGGGAACCAATGAGAGACTAGCTCTAGGTGTTGGGACAGGCACAGGTCACTCTATTTTCCCATCAGGAAGAAGAATTAACCACAGGCTCAGCCTGCCGCCAGGAGCCAGAATAGGGCCTGAAGCAATCCTGAGCTTTTGCGGCCAGCTCCCAAGAAAGCGAGTTGAAAAATGGTGCTCAGGGGCACTGCAATTCACAAACCTGCAGACTTAGAAATGATAACTCTCGTCCACAAATATATTGAGGGAAGGCAACGAAGAGGATTTGAAAGCAAGGCAGAATTGCAGGAAACAGATTTCAGGAGGTAGATTCGAATCGCCTTTAAAGCACAGGAAAAGCGGCAAAACCTCGACAATGATGCCCTTGGCCAAAAAGGGCGTATGCGTTTTTTCCTGAATATATTCAGGAAAAAACGCATACGCCCTTTTTGGCCAACCAAGCAACCTGGAAAGGCAAATCAGCGCTACAAAGAAGTCTCGCTTCCCATCGGTCAAAAGGGCCAGGCTGAATAAAGTGTCAAAACCAGAAATGCAGGACAGGCCATGGAGAAATGGGAACATTGCTACGCTGATGGGCGGGATGTAAAATGCCAACAGCCACTCTGGAGAAGTGTACAGTGTGTCCTGAAACATCTAAAAAACTCAGCTTAGAGAGCATAGGGCACTTCCACTCATGGGCGGATAAATTGGGAAAACTAAAAATCAGCAAGACACAGGCACCCCAAAGTTGAGGGCTGCTCTGTTGACAAGAACCTCCACTTTGTTACACCTTAAATATCACAGGAACGACAAGAATGGATAAAGAAGTTGTGGTCCTTATGTACAATGGAATATCACTCAGCCATGAAATCAACGTCATAAGGCTAAGAGCAGCATGATGAGTGCATTTGGGTACGACGATTCTAAGTGAAATAAGTCACACAAAAAAAGACACTTATCATAAGATATCACTTATAGAGGGAATGTAAAAACCGCTACCCTTGAACTGAATTACATAACAGGTCAGAGTCACACGTTTAGAAAACACACTATGGATGCTTAACGGGAAAGGTGAGGTGGGGTGATGCATAAAACAAGGGTTTCAAATTAGCTCAGATAGCGTTCCGTAAACCCAATATGTAATAGACAAGACCTACTCCTTCCTCAGTGAACTGGACTCAACACGCCCTATTCACCGCCCAAGAATATATCTGACTAGTAAGAATCTTAAAACCTATGTATTTATATCTCTCTGTAAGTGAGTGAAGTGGGTGAAAAGCGGCATAAACACAGCAGTGAAAAGCAGTTAAACCTCATTATACAAATCAATTACTTTTAAAAACCCGTGAAATAAAGACAGTGAAAGAGAGAGAAATTCTGACAAAATTCGTTCAGGGGCTGTGATGCAACCTGGATTGACCATATGTAGACCCACAGATGGATGAGACATAAGGGTGGACACTCTTGGGGCTGAGAGGTTTGGTGAGGTTGGGTGAGCAAACGCAGACCCTTTAAAGTAATACTGCGTGGTACCCATCCCATGGGTCCCAAATCTCCAGGTTCAAGGGCATCTTCCTCCATCGAAAACCTGCATAAGAAACCCAGAAGATGGTACACCGTGTGATCGGGAAAGGTTTCTAAAACGCACCTCATTTCTCATCTCCTTGTGCTCCGGTTCGCCATTCCAGCCGCTATACTAGCAATCTCCCTGCTTGGAGAATCAGCACCTTTAACCTCCTGTTCCGTACAGGTTGCAATTTGTCCTGAGGATGAACGGGAAGAGGGGGAACCAATGAGAGACTAGCTCTAGGTGTTGGGACAGGCACAGGTCACTCTATTTTCCCATCCGGAAGAAGAATTAACCACAGGCTCAGCCTGCAGCCCGGAGAAAGAAAAGGGTCTGAAGCAATCCTGCGCTTTTGCGGCCAGCTCCCAAGAAAGTGAGTTGAAAAATGGAGCTCAGGGGCACTGCAATTCACAAACCTGCAGAGTTATAAATGATAACTCTCGTCCACATATATATTGAGGGAAGGCAACGAAGAGGATTTGAAAGCAAGGCAGAATTGAAGGAAACAGATTTCAGGAGGTAGATTCGAATCGCCTTTAAAGCACAGGAAAAGCGGCTAAACCTGGACAATGATGCCCTTGGCCAAAAAGGGCGTATGCGTTTTTTCCTGAATATATTCAGGAAAAAACGCATACGCCCTTTTTGGCCAACCAAGCAACCTGGAAAGGCAAATCAGCGCTACAAAGAAGTCTCGCTTCCCATCGGTCAAAAGGGCCAGGCTGAATAAAGTGTCAAAACCAGAAATGCAGGACAGGCCATGGAGAAATGGGAGCCTTGCTACGCTGATGGGCGGGATGTAAATTGCCAACAGCCACTCTGGAGAAGTGTACGGTGTGTCCTGAAACATCTATAAAACTCAGCTTAGAGAGCATAGGGCACTTCCACTCATGGGCGTATAAATTGGGAAAACTAAAAATCAGCAAGACAGAGGCACCCCAAAGTTTAGGGCTGCTCTGTTGACAAGAACCTCCACTTCGTCACACCTTAAATATCCCAGCAAAGACAAGAATGGATAAAGAAGTTGTGGTCCTTATGTACAATGGAATATCACTCAGCCATGAAATCAACGTCATAAGGCTAGGAGCAGCATGATGAGTGGATTTGGGTACGACGATTCTAAGTGAAATAAGTCACACAGGAAAAGACACTTATCATAAGATATCACTTATAGAGGGAATGTAAAAACCGCTACCCTTGAACTGAATTACATAACAGGTCAGAGTCACACGTTTAGAAAACACACTAGGGCTGCTTAACGGGAAAGGTGAGGTGGGGTGATGCATAAAACAAGGGTTTCAAATTAGCTCAGATAGCGTTCCATAAACCCAATATGTAATAGACAAGACCTACTCCTTCCTCAGTGAACTGGACTCAACACCCCCTATTCACCGCCCAAGAATATATCTGACTAGTAAGAATCTTAAAACCTATGTATTTATATCTCTCTGTAAGTGAGTCAAGTGGGTGAAAAGCGGCATAAACACAGCAGTGAAAAGCAGCTAAACCCCATTATACAAATCAATTACTTTTAAAAACCCATGAAACAAAGACAGTGAAAGAGAGAGAAATTCTGACAAAATTCGTTCAGGGGATGTGATGCAACCTGGATTGACCATATGTAGACCCACAGATGGATGAGACATAAGGGTGGACACTCTTGGGGCTGAGAGGTTTGGTGAGGTTGGGTGAGCAAACGCAGACCCTTTAAAGTAATACTGCGTGGTACCCATCCCATGGGTCCCAAATCTCCAGGTTCAAGGGCATCTTCATACATCGAAAACATGCATGAGAAACCCCGAAGATGGTACACCGTGTGATCGGGAATGGTTTCTAAAACGCACCTCATTTCTCATCAATTTGTGCTCCGGTTCGCCATTCCAGCCGCTATACTAGCAATCTCCCTGCTTGGAGAATCAGCACCTTTAACCTCCTGTACCGAACAGGTTGCAATTTGTCCTGAGGATGAACGGGAAGAGGGGGAACCAATGAGAGACTAGCTCTAGGTGTTGGGACAGGCACAGGTCACTCTATTTTCCCATCAGGAAGAAGAATTAACCACAGGCTCAGCCTGCCGCCCAGAGCCAGAATAGGGCCTGAAGCAATCCTGAGCTTTTGCGGCCAGCTCCCAAGAAAGCGAGTTGAAAAATGGTGCTCAGGGGCACTGCAATTCACAAACCTGCAGACTTAGAAATGATAACTCTCGTCCACAAATATATTGAGGGAAGGCAACGAAGAGGATTTGAAAGCAAGGCAGAATTGCAGGAAACAGATTTCAGGAGGTAGATTCGAATCGCCTTTAAAGCACAGGAAAAGCGGCAAAACCTCGACAATGATGCCCTTGGCCAAAAAGGGCGTATGCGTTTTTTCCTGAATATATTCAGGAAAAAACGCATACGCCCTTTTTGGCCAACCAAGCAACCTGGAAAGGCAAATCAGCGCTACAAAGAAGTCTCGCTTCCCATCGGTCAAAAGGGCCAGGCTGAATAAAGTGTCAAAACCAGAAATGCAGGACAGGCCATGGAGAAATGGGAGCCTTGCTACGCTGATGGGCGGGATGTAAATTGCCAACAGCCACTCTGGAGAAGTGTACGGTGTGTCCTGAAACATCTAAAAAACTCAGCTTAGAGAGCATAGGGCACTTCCACTCATGGGCGTATAAATTGGGAAAACTAAAAATCAGCAAGACAGAGGCACCCCAAAGTTTAGGGCTGCTCTGTTGACAAGAACCTCCCCTTCGTCACACCTTAAATATCCCAGCAAAGACAAGAATGGATAAAGAAGTTGTGGTCCTTATGTACAATGGAATACCACTCAGCCATGAAATCAACGTCATAAGGCTAGGAGCAGCATGATGAGTGGATTTGGGTACGACGATTCTAAGTGAAATAAGTCACACAGGAAAAGACACTTATCAAAAGATATCACTTATAGAGGGAATGTAAAAACCGCTACCCTTGAACTGAATTACATAACAGGTCAGAGTCACACGTTTAGAAAACACACTAGGGCTGCTTAACGGGAAAGGTGAGGTGGGGTGATGCATAAAACAAGGGTTTCAAATTAGCTCAGATAGCGTTCCATAAACCCAATATGTAATAGACAAGACCTACTCCTTCCTCAGTGAACTGGACTCAACACCCCCTATTCACCGCCCAAGAATATGTCTGACTAGTAAGAATCTTAAAACCTATGTATTTATATCTCTCTGTAAGTGAGTCAAGTGGGTGAAAAGCGGCATAAACACAGCAGTGAAAAGCAGCTACACCCCATTATACAAATCAATTACTTTTAAAAACCCGTGAAACAAAGACAGTGAAAGAGAGAGAAATTCTGACAAAATTCGTTCAGGGGCTGTGATGCAACCTGGATTGACCATATGTAGACCCACAGATGGATGAGACATAAGGGTGGACACTCTTGGGGCTGAGAGGTTTGGTGAGGTTGGGTGAGCAAACGCAGACCCTTTAAAGTAATACTGCGTGGTACCCATCCCACGGGTCCCAAATCTCCAGGTTCAAGGGCATCTTCATACATCGAAAACATGCATGAGAAACCCCGAAGATGGTACACCGTGTGATCGGGAATGGTTTCTAAAACGCACCTCATTTCTCGTCTCCTTGTGCTCCGGTTCGCCATTCCAGCCGCTATACTAGCAATCTCCCTGCTTGGAGAATCAGCACCTTTAACCTCCTGTTCCGAACAGGTTGCAATTTGTCCTGAGGATGAACGGGAAGAGGGGGAACCAATGAGAGACTAGCTCTAGCTGTTGGGACAGGCACAGGTCACTCTATTTTCCCATCAGGAAGAAGAATTAACCACAGGCTCAGCCTGCCGCCAGGAGCCAGAATAGGGCCTGAAGCAATCCTGAGCTTTTGCGGCCAGCTCCCAAGAAAGCGAGTTGAAAAATGGTGCTCAGGGGCACTGCAATTCACAAACCTGCAGACTTAGAAATGATAACTCTCGTCCACAAATATATTGAGGGAAGGCAACGAAGAGGATTTGAAAGCAAGGCAGAATTGCAGGAAACAGATTTCAGGAGGTAGATTCGAATCGCCTTTAAAGCACAGGAAAAGCGGCAAAACCTCGACAATGATGCCCTTGGCCAAAAAGGGCGTATGCGTTTTTTCCTGAATATATTCAGGAAAAAACGCATACGCCCTTTTTGGCCAACCAAGCAACCTGGAAAGGCAAATCAGCGCTACAAAGAAGTCTCGCTTCCCATCGGTCAAAAGGGCCAGGCTGAATAAAGTGTCAAAACCAGAAATGCAGGACAGGCCATGGAGAAATGGGAACATTGCTACGCTGATGGGCGGGATGTAAAATGCCAACAGCCACTCTGGAGAAGTGTACAGTGTGTCCTGAAACATCTAAAAAACTCAGCTTAGAGAGCATAGGGCACTTCCACTCATGGGCGGATAAATTGGGAAAACTAAAAATCAGCAAGACACAGGCACCCCAAAGTTGAGGGCTGCTCTGTTGCCAAGAACCTCCACTTTGTTACACCTTAAATATCACAGGAACGACAAGAATGGATAAAGAAGTTGTGGTCCTTATGTACAATGGAATATCACTCAGCCATGAAATCAACGTCATAAGGCTAGGAGCAGCATGATGAGTGGATTTGGGTACGACGATTCTAAGTGAAATAAGTCACACAGGAAAAGACACTTATCATAAGATATCACTTATAGAGGGAATGTAAAAACCGCTACCCTTGAACTGAATTACATAACAGGTCAGAGTCACACGTTTAGAAAACACACTATGGATGCTTAACGGGAAAGGTGAGGTGGGGTGATGCATAAAACAAGGGTTTCAAATTAGCTCAGATAGCGTTCCGTAAACCCAATATGTAATAGACAAGACCTACTCCTTCCTCAGTGAACTGGACTCAACACGCCCTATTCACCGCCCAAGAATATATCTGACTAGTAAGAATCTTAAAACCTATGTATTTATATCTCTCTGTAAGTGAGTGAAGTGGGTGAAAAGCGGCATAAACACAGCAGTGAAAAGCAGTTAAACCTCATTATACAAATCAATTACTTTTAAAAACCCGTGAAACAAAGACAGTGAAAGAGAGAGAAATTCTGACAAAATTCGTTCAGGGGCTGTGATGCAACCTGGATTGACCATATGTAGACCCACAGATGGATGAGACATAAGGGTGGACACTCTTGGGGCTGAGAGGTTTGGTGAGGTTGGGTGAGCAAACGCAGACCCTTTAAAGTAATACTGCGTGGTACCCATCCCATGGGTCCCAAATCTCCAGGTTCAAGGGCATCTTCCTCCATCGAAAACCTGCATAAGAAACCCAGAAGATGGTACACCGTGTGATCGGGAAAGGTTTCTAAAACGCACCTCATTTCTCATCTCCTTGTGCTCCGGTTCGCCATTCCAGCCTCTATACTAGCAATCTCCCTGCTTGGAGAATCAGCACCTTTAACCTCCTGTTCCGTACAGGTTGCAATTTGTCCTGAGGATGAACGGGAAGAGGGGGAACCAATGAGAGACTAGCTCTAGGTGTTGGGACAGGCACAGGTCACTCTATTTTCCCATCCGGAAGAAGAATTAACCACAGGCTCAGCCTGCAGCCCGGAGAAAGAAAAGGGTCTGAAGCAATCCTGCGCTTTTGCGGCCAGCTCCCAAGAAAGTGAGTTGAAAAATGGAGCTCAGGGGCACTGCAATTCACAAACCTGCAGAGTTATAAATGATAACTCTCGTCCACATATATATTGAGGGAAGGCAACGAAGAGGATTTGAAAGCAAGGCAGAATTGAAGGAAACAGATTTCAGGAGGTAGATTCGAATCGCCTTTAAAGCACAGGAAAAGCGGCTAAACCTGGACAATGATGCCCTTGGCCAAAAAGGGCGTATGCGTTTTTTCCTGAATATATTCAGGAAAAAACGCATACGCCCTTTTTGGCCAACCAAGCAACCTGGAAAGGCAAATCAGCGCTACAAAGAAGTCTCGCTTCCCATCGGTCAAAAGGGCCAGGCTGAATAAAGTGTCAAAACCAGAAATGCAGGACAGGCCATGGAGAAATGGGAGCCTTGCTACGCTGATGGGCGGGATGTAAATTGCCAACAGCCACTCTGGAGAAGTGTACGGTGTGTCCTGAAACATCTATAAAACTCAGCTTAGAGAGCATAGGGCACTTCCACTCATGGGCGTATAAATTGGGAAAACTAAAAATCAGCAAGACAGAGGCACCCCAAAGTTTAGGGCTGCTCTGTTGACAAGAACCTCCACTTCGTCACACCTTAAATATCCCAGCAAAGACAAGAATGGATAAAGAAGTTGTGGTCCTTATGTACAATGGAATATCACTCAGCCATGAAATCAACGTCATAAGGCTAGGAGCAGCATGATGAGTGGATTTGGGTACGACGATTCTAAGTGAAATAAGTCACACAGGAAAAGACACTTATCATAAGATATCACTTATAGAGGGAATGTAAAAACCGCTACCCTTGAACTGAATTACATAACAGGTCAGAGTCACACGTTTAGAAAACACACTAGGGCTGCTTAACGGGAAAGGTGAGGTGGGGTGATGCATAAAACAAGGGTTTCAAATTAGCTCAGATAGCGTTCCATAAACCCAATATGTAATAGACAAGACCTACTCCTTCCTCAGTGAACTGGACTCAACACCCCCTATTCACCGCCCAAGAATATATCTGACTAGTAAGAATCTTAAAACCTATGTATTTATATCTCTCTGTAAGTGAGTCAAGTGGGTGAAAAGCGGCATAAACACAGCAGTGAAAAGCAGCTAAACCCCATTATACAAATCAATTACTTTTAAAAACCCATGAAACAAAGACAGTGAAAGAGAGAGAAATTCTGACAAAATTCGTTCAGGGGATGTGATGCAACCTGGATTGACCATATGTAGACCCACAGATGGATGAGACATAAGGGTGGACACTCTTGGGGCTGAGAGGTTTGGTGAGGTTGGGTGAGCAAACGCAGACCCTTTAAAGTAATACTGCGTGGTACCCATCCCATGGGTCCCAAATCTCCAGGTTCAAGGGCATCTTCATACATCGAAAACATGCATGAGAAACCCCGAAGATGGTACACCGTGTGATCGGGAATGGTTTCTAAAACGCACCTCATTTCTCATCAATTTGTGCTCCGGTTCGCCATTCCAGCCGCTATACTAGCAATCTCCCTGCTTGGAGAATCAGCACCTTTAACCTCCTGTACCGAACAGGTTGCAATTTGTCCTGAGGATGAACGGGAAGAGGGGGAACCAATGAGAGACTAGCTCTAGGTGTTGGGACAGGCACAGGTCACTCTATTTTCCCATCAGGAAGAAGAATTAACCACAGGCTCAGCCTGCCGCCCAGAGCCAGAATAGGGCCTGAAGCAATCCTGAGCTTTTGCGGCCAGCTCCCAAGAAAGCGAGTTGAAAAATGGTGCTCAGGGGCACTGCAATTCACAAACCTGCAGACTTAGAAATGATAACTCTCGTCCACAAATATATTGAGGGAAGGCAACGAAGAGGATTTGAAAGCAAGGCAGAATTGCAGGAAACAGATTTCAGGAGGTAGATTCGAATCGCCTTTAAAGCACAGGAAAAGCGGCAAAACCTCGACAATGATGCCCTTGGCCAAAAAGGGCGTATGCGTTTTTTCCTGAATATATTCAGGAAAAAACGCATACGCCCTTTTTGGCCAACCAAGCAACCTGGAAAGGCAAATCAGCGCTACAAAGAAGTCTCGCTTCCCATCGGTCAAAAGGGCCAGGCTGAATAAAGTGTCAAAACCAGAAATGCAGGACAGGCCATGGAGAAATGGGAGCCTTGCTACGCTGATGGGCGGGATGTAAATTGCCAACAGCCACTCTGGAGAAGTGTACGGTGTGTCCTGAAACATCTAAAAAACTCAGCTTAGAGAGCATAGGGCACTTCCACTCATGGGCGTATAAATTGGGAAAACTAAAAATCAGCAAGACAGAGGCACCCCAAAGTTTAGGGCTGCTCTGTTGACAAGAACCTCCCCTTCGTCACACCTTAAATATCCCAGCAAAGACAAGAATGGATAAAGAAGTTGTGGTCCTTATGTACAATGGAATACCACTCAGCCATGAAAGCAACGTCATAAGGCTAGGAGCAGCATGATGAGTGGATTTGGGTACGACGATTCTAAGTGAAATAAGTCACACAGGAAAAGACACTTATCAAAAGATATCACTTATAGAGGGAATGTAAAAACCGCTACCCTTGAACTGAATTACATAACAGGTCAGAGTCACACGTTTAGAAAACACACTAGGGCTGCTTAACGGGAAAGGTGAGGTGGGGTGATGCATAAAACAAGGGTTTCAAATTAGCTCAGATAGCGTTCCATAAACCCAATATGTAATAGACAAGACCTACTCCTTCCTCAGTGAACTGGACTCAACACCCCCTATTCACCGCCCAAGAATATGTCTGACTAGTAAGAATCTTAAAACCTATGTATTTATATCTCTCTGTAAGTGAGTCAAGTGGGTGAAAAGCGGCATAAACACAGCAGTGAAAAGCAGCTACACCCCATTATACAAATCAATTACTTTTAAAAACCCGTGAAACAAAGACAGTGAAAGAGAGAGAAATTCTGACAAAATTCGTTCAGGGGCTGTGATGCAACCTGGATTGACCATATGTAGACCCACAGATGGATGAGACATAAGGGTGGACACTCTTGGGGCTGAGAGGTTTGGTGAGGTTGGGTGAGCAAACGCAGACCCTTTAAAGTAATACTGCGTGGTACCCATCCCACGGGTCCCAAATCTCCAGGTTCAAGGGCATCTTCATACATCGAAAACATGCATGAGAAACCCCGAAGATGGTACACCGTGTGATCGGGAATGGTTTCTAAAACGCACCTCATTTCTCGTCTCCTTGTGCTCCGGTTCGCCATTCCAGCCGCTATACTAGCAATCTCCCTGCTTGGAGAATCAGCACCTTTAACCTCCTGTTCCGAACAGGTTGCAATTTGTCCTGAGGATGAACGGGAAGAGGGGGAACCAATGAGAGACTAGCTCTAGCTGTTGGGACAGGCACAGGTCACTCTATTTTCCCATCAGGAAGAAGAATTAACCACAGGCTCAGCCTGCCGCCAGGAGCCAGAATAGGGCCTGAAGCAATCCTGAGCTTTTGCGGCCAGCTCCCAAGAAAGCGAGTTGAAAAATGGTGCTCAGGGGCACTGCAATTCACAAACCTGCAGACTTAGAAATGATAACTCTCGTCCACAAATATATTGAGGGAAGGCAACGAAGAGGATTTGAAAGCAAGGCAGAATTGCAGGAAACAGATTTCAGGAGGTAGATTCGAATCGCCTTTAAAGCACAGGAAAAGCGGCAAAACCTCGACAATGATGCCCTTGGCCAAAAAGGGCGTATGCGTTTTTTCCTGAATATATTCAGGAAAAAACGCATACGCCCTTTTTGGCCAACCAAGCAACCTGGAAAGGCAAATCAGCGCTACAAAGAAGTCTCGCTTCCCATCGGTCAAAAGGGCCAGGCTGAATAAAGTGTCAAAACCAGAAATGCAGGACAGGCCATGGAGAAATGGGAACATTGCTACGCTGATGGGCGGGATGTAAAATGCCAACAGCCACTCTGGAGAAGTGTACAGTGTGTCCTGAAACATCTAAAAAACTCAGCTTAGAGAGCATAGGGCACTTCCACTCATGGGCGGATAAATTGGGAAAACTAAAAATCAGCAAGACACAGGCACCCCAAAGTTGAGGGCTGCTCTGTTGACAAGAACCTCCACTTTGTTACACCTTAAATATCACAGGAACGACAAGAATGGATAAAGAAGTTGTGGTCCTTATGTACAATGGAATATCACTCAGCCATGAAATCAACGTCATAAGGCTAGGAGCAGCATGATGAGTGGATTTGGGTACGACGATTCTAAGTGAAATAACTCACACAGGAAAAGACACTTATCATAAGATATCACTTATAGAGGGAATGTAAAAACCGCTACCCTTGAACTGAATTACATAACAGGTCAGAGTCACACGTTTAGAAAACACACTAGGGCTGCTTAACGGGAAAGGTGAGGTGGGGTGATGCATAAAACAAGGGTTTCAAATTAGCTCAGATAGCGTTCCATAAACCCAATATGTAATAGACAAGACCTACTCCTTCCTCAGTGAACTGGACTCAACACGCCCTATTCACCGCCCAAGAATATATCTGACTAGTAAGAATCTTAAAACCTATGTATTTATATCTCTCTGTAAGTGAGTGAAGTGGGTGAAAAGCGGCATAAACACAGCAGTGAAAAGCAGTTAAATCTCATTATACAAATCAATTACTTTTAAAAACCCGTGAAACAAAGACAGTGAAAGAGAGAGACATTCTGACAAAATTCGTTCAGGGGCTGTGATGCAACCTGGATTGACCATATGTAGACCCACAGATGGATGAGACATAAGGGTGGACACTCTTGGGGCTGAGAGGTTTGGTGAGGTTGGGTGAGCAAACGCAGACCCTTTAAAGTAATACTGCGTGGTACCCATCCCATGGGTCCCAAATCTCCAGGTTCAAGGGCATCTTCCTCCATCGAAAACCTGCATAAGAAACCCAGAAGATGGTACACCGTGTGATCGGGAAAGGTTTCTAAAACGCACCTCATTTCTCATCTCCTTGTGCTCCGGTTCGCCATTCCAGCCTCTATAGTAGCAATCTCCCTGCTTGGAGAATCAGCACCTTTAACCTCCTGTTCCGTACAGGTTGCAATTTGTCCTGAGGATGAACGGGAAGAGGGGGAACCAATGAGAGACTAGCTCTAGGTGTTGGGACAGGCACAGGTCACTCTATTTTCCCATCCGGAAGAAGAATTAACCACAGGCTCAGCCTGCAGCCCGGAGAAAGAAAAGGGTCTGAAGCAATCCTGCGCTTTTGCGGCCAGCTCCCAAGAAAGTGAGTTGAAAAATGGAGCTCAGGGGCACTGCAATTCACAAACCTGCAGAGTTATAAATGATAACTCTCGTCCACATATATATTGAGGGAAGGCAACGAAGAGGATTTGAAAGCAAGGCAGAATTGAACGAAACAGATTTCAGGAGGTAGATTCGAATCGCCTTTAAAGCACAGGAAAAGCGGCTAAACCTGGACAATGATGCCCTTGGCCAAAAAGGGCGTATGCGTTTTTTCCTGAATATATTCAGGAAAAAACGCATACGCCCTTTTTGGCCAACCAAGCAACCTGGAAAGGCAAATCAGCGCTACAAAGAAGTCTCGCTTCCCATCGGTCAAAAGGGCCAGGCTGAATAAAGTGTCAAAACCAGAAATGCAGGACAGGCCATGGAGAAATGGGAGCCTTGCTACGCTGATGGGCGGGATGTAAATTGCCAACAGCCACTCTGGAGAAGTGTACGGTGTGTCCTGAAACATCTATAAAACTCAGCTTAGAGAGCATAGGGCACTTCCACACATGGGCGGATAAATTGGGAAAACTAAAAATCAGCAAGACAGAGGCACCCCAAAGTTTAGGGCTGCTCTGTTGACAAGAACCTCCACTTCGTCACACCTTAAATATCCCAGCAAAGACAAGAATGGATAAAGAAGTTGTGGTCCTTATGTACAATGGAATATCACTCAGCCATGAAATCAACGTCATAAGGCTAGGAGCAGCATGATGAGTGGATTTGGGTACGACGATTCTAAGTGAAATAAGTCACACAGGAAAAGACACTTATCATAAGATATCACTTATAGAGGGAATGTAAAAACCGCTACCCTTGAACTGAATTACATAACAGGTCAGAGTCACACGTTTAGAAAACACACTAGGGCTGCTTAACGGGAAAGGTGAGGTGGGGTGATGCATAAAACAAGGGTTTCAAATTAGCTCAGATAGCGTTCCATAAACCCAATATGTAATAGACAAGACCTACTCCTTCCTCAGTGAACTGGACTCAACACCCCCTATTCACCGCCCAAGAATATATCTGACTAATAAGAATCTTAAAACCTATGTATTTATATCTCTCTGTAAGTGAGTCAAGTGGGTGAAAAGCGGCATAAACACAGCAGTGAAAAGCAGCTACACCCCATTATACAAATCAATTACTTTTAAAAACCCGTGAAACAAAGACAGTGAAAGAGAGAGAAATTCTGACAAAATTCGTTCAGGGGCTGTGATGCAACCTGGATTGACCATATGTAGACCCACAGATGGATGAGACATAAGGGTGGACACTCTTGGGGCTGAGAGGTTTGGTGAGGTTGGGTGAGCAAACGCAGACCCTTTAAAGTAATACTGCGTGGTACCCATCCCATGGGTCCCAAATCTCCAGGTTCAAGGGCATCTTCATACATCGAAAACATGCATGAGAAACCCCGAAGATGGTACACCGTGTGATCGGGAATGGTTTCTAAAACGCACCTCATTTCTCGTCTCCTTGTGCTCCGGTTCGCCATTCCAGCCGCTATACTAGCAATCTCCCTGCTTGGAGAATCAGCACCTTTAACCTCCTGTTCCGAACAGGTTGCAATTTGTCCTGAGGATGAACGGGAAGAGGGGGAACCAATGAGAGACTAGCTCTAGGTGTTGGGACAGGCACAGGTCACTCTATTTTCCCATCAGGAAGAAGAATTAACCACAGGCTCAGCCTGCCGCCAGGAGCCAGAATAGGGCCTGAAGCAATCCTGAGCTTTTGCGGCCAGCTCCCAAGAAAGCGAGTTGAAAAATGGTGCTCAGGGGCACTACAATTCACAAACCTGCAGACTTAGAAATGATAACTCTCGTCCACAAATATATTGAGGGAAGGCAACGAAGAGGATTTGAAAGCAAGGCAGAATTGCAGGAAACAGATTTCAGGAGGTAGATTCGAATCGCCTTTAAAGCACAGGAAAAGCGGCAAAACCTCGACAATGATGCCCTTGGCCAAAAAGGGCGTATGCGTTTTTTCCTGAATATATTCAGGAAAAAACGCATACGCCCTTTTTGGCCAACCAAGCAACCTGGAAAGGCAAATCAGCGCTACAAAGAAGTCTCGCTTCCCATCGGTCAAAAGGGCCAGGCTGAATAAAGTGTCAAAACCAGAAATGCAGGACAGGCCATGGAGAAATGGGAACATTGCTACGCTGATGGGCGGGATGTAAAATGCCAACAGCCACTCTGGAGAAGTGTACAGTGTGTCCTGAAACATCTAAAAAACTCAGCTTAGAGAGCATAGGGCACTTCCACTCATGGGCGGATAAATTGGGAAAACTAAAAATCAGCAAGACACAGGCACCCCAAAGTTGAGGGCTGCTCTGTTGACAAGAACCTCCACTTTGTTACACCTTAAATATCACAGGAACGACAAGAATGGATAAAGAAGTTGTGGTCCTTATGTACAATGGAATATCACTCAGCCATGAAATCAACGTCATAAGGCTAAGAGCAGCATGATGAGTGCATTTGGGTACGACGATTCTAAGTGAAATAAGTCACACAGAAAAAGACACTTATCATAAGATATCACTTATAGAGGGAATGTAAAAACCGCTACCCTTGAACTGAATTACATAACAGGTCAGAGTCACACGTTTAGAAAACACACTATGGATGCTTAACGGGAAAGGTGAGGTGGGGTGATGCATAAAACAAGGGTTTCAAATTAGCTCAGATAGCGTTCCGTAAACCCAATATGTAATAGACAAGACCTACTCCTTCCTCAGTGAACTGGACTCAACACGCCCTATTCACCGCCCAAGAATATATCTGACTAGTAAGAATCTTAAAACCTATGTATTTATATCTCTCTGTAAGTGAGTGAAGTGGGTGAAAAGCGGCATAAACACAGCAGTGAAAAGCAGTTAAACCTCATTATACAAATCAATTACTTTTAAAAACCCGTGAAACAAAGACAGTGAAAGAGAGAGACATTCTGACAAAATTCGTTCAGGGGCTGTGATGCAACCTGGATTGACCATATGTAGACCCACAGATGGATGAGACATAAGGGTGGACACTCTTGGGGCTGAGAGGTTTGGTGAGGTTGGGTGAGCAAACGCAGACCCTTTAAAGTAATACTGCGTGGTACCCATCCCATGGGTCCCAAATCTCCAGGTTCAAGGGCATCTTCCTCCATCGGAAACCTGCATAAGAAACCCAGAAGATGGTACACCGTGTGATCGGGAAAGGTTTCTAAAACGCACCTCATTTCTCATCTCCTTGTGCTCCGGTTCGCCATTCCAGCCGCTATACTAGCAATCTCCCTGCTTGGAGAATCAGCACCTTTAACCTCCTGTTCCGTACAGGTTGCAATTTGTCCTGAGGATGAACGGGAAGAGGGGGAACCAATGAGAGACTAGCTCTAGGTGTTGGGACAGGCACAGGTCACTCTATTTTCCCATCCGGAAGAAGAATTAACCACAGGCTCAGCCTGCAGCCCGGAGAAAGAAAAGGGTCTGAAGCAATCCTGCGCTTTTGCGGCCAGCTCCCAAGAAAGTGAGTTGAAAAATGGAGCTCAGGGGCACTGCAATTCACAAACCTGCAGAGTTATAAATGATAACTCTCGTCCACATATATATTGAGGGAAGGCAACGAAGAGGATTTGAAAGCAAGGCAGAATTGAAGGAAACAGATTTCAGGAGGTAGATTCGAATCGCCTTTTAAGCAGAGGAAAAGCGGCTAAACCTGGACAATGATGCCCTTGGCCAAAAAGGGCGTATGCGTTTTTTCCTGAATATATTCAGGAAAAAACGCATACGCCCTTTTTGGCCAACCAAGCAACCTGGAAAGGCAAATCAGCGCTACAAAGAAGTCTCGCTTCCCATCGGTCAAAAGGGCCAGGCTGAATAAAGTGTCAAAACCAGAAATGCAGGACAGGCCATGGAGAAATGGGAGCCTTGCTACGCTGATGGGCGGGATGTAAATTGCCAACAGCCACTCTGGAGAAGTGTACGGTGTGTCCTGAAACATCTATAAAACTCAGCTTAGAGAGCATAGGGCACTTCCACTCATGGGCGTATAAATTGGGAAAACTAAAAATCAGCAAGACAGAGGCACCCCAAAGTTTAGGGCTGCTCTGTTGACAAGAACCTCCACTTCGTCACACCTTAAATATCCCAGCAAAGACAAGAATGGATAAAGAAGTTGTGGTCCTTATGTACAATGGAATATCACTCAGCCATGAAATCAACGTCATAAGGCTAGGAGCAGCATGATGAGTGGATTTGGGTACGACGATTCTAAGTGAAATAAGTCACACAAAAAAAGACACTTATCATAAGATATCACTTATAGAGGGAATGTAAAAACCGCTACCCTTGAACTGAATTACATAACAGGTCAGAGTCACACGTTTAGAAAACACACTAGGGCTGCTTAACGGGAAAGGTGAGGTGGGGTGATGCATAAAACAAGGGTTTCAAATTAGCTCAGATAGCGTTCCATAAACCCAATATGTAATAGACAAGACCTACTCCTTCCTCAGTGAACTGGACTCAACACCCCCTATTCACCGCCCAAGAATATATCTGACTAGTAAGAATCTTAAAACCTATGTATTTATATCTCTCTGTAAGTGAGTCAAGTGGGTGAAAAGCGGCATAAACACAGCAGTGAAAAGCAGCTACACCCCATTATACAAATCAATTACTTTTAAAAACCCGTGAAACAAAGACAGTGAAAGAGAGAGAAATTCTGACAAAATTCGTTCAGGGGCTGTGATGCAACCTGGATTGACCATATGTAGACCCACAGATGGATGAGACATAAGGGTGGACACTCTTGGGGCTGAGAGGTTTGGTGAGGTTGGGTGAGCAAACGCAGACCCTTTAAAGTAATACTGCGTGGTACCCACCCCATGGGTCCCAAATCTCCAGGTTCAAGGGCATCTTCGTACATCGAAAACATGCATGAGAAACCCCGAAGATGGTACACCGTGTGATCGGGAATGGTTGCTAAAACGCACCTCATTTCTCATCTCCTTGTGCTCCGGTTCGCCATTCCAGCTGCTATACTAGCAATCTCCCTGCTTGGAGAATCAGCACCTTTAACCTCCTGTTCCGAACAGGTTGCAATTTGTCCTGAGGAAGAACGGGAAGAGGGGGAACCAATGAGAGACTAGCTCTAGGTGTTGGGACAGGCACAGGTCACTCTATTTTCCCATCAGGAAGAAGAATTAACCTCAGGCTCAGCCTGCAGCCCGGAGAAAGAATAGGGCCTGAAGCAATCCTGCGCTTTTGCGGCCAGCTCCCAAGAATGCGAGTTGAAAAATGGTGCTGAGGGGCACTGCAATTCACAAACCTGCAGACTTAGAAATGATAAATCTCGTCCACAAATATATTGAGGGAAGGCAACGAAGAGGATTTGAAAGCAAGGCAGAATTGCAGGAAACAGATTACAGGAGGTAGATTCGAATCGCCTTTAAAGCACAGGAAAAGCGGCAAAACCTGGACAATGATGCCCTTGGCCAAAAAGGGCGTATGCGTTTTTTCCTGAATATATTCAGGAAAAAACGCATACGCCCTTTTTGGCCAACCAAGCAACCTGGAAAGGCAAATCAGCGCTACAAAGAAGTCTCGCTTCCCATCGGTCAAAAGGGCCAGGCTGAATAAAGTGTCAAAACCAGAAATGCAGGACAGGCCATGGAGAAATGGGAGCCTTGCTACGCTGATGGGCGGGATGTAAATTGCCAACAGCCACTCTGGAGAAGTGTACGGTGTGTCCTGAAACATCTATAAAACTCAGCTTAGAGAGCATAGGGCACTTCCACTCATGGGCGTATAAATTGGGAAAACTAAAAATCAGCAAGACAGAGGCACCCCAAAGTTTAGGGCTGCTCTGTTGACAAGAACCTCCACTTCGTCACACCTTAAATATCCCAGCAAAGACAAGAATGGATAAAGAAGTTGTGGTCCTTATGTACAATGGAATATCACTCAGCCATGAAATCAACGTCATAAGGCTAGGAGCAGCATGATGAGTGGATTTGGGTACGACGATTCTAAGTGAAATAAGTCACACAGGAAAAGACACTTATCATAAGATATCACTTATAGAGGGAATGTAAAAACCGCTACCCTTGAACTGAATTACATAACAGGTCAGAGTCACACGTTTAGAAAACACACTAGGGCTGCTTAACGGGAAAGGTGAGGTGGGGTGATGCATAAAACAAGGGTTTCAAATTAGCTCAGATAGCGTTCCATAAACCCAATATGTAATACACAAGACCTACTCTCTCCTCAGTGAACTGGACTCAACACCCCCTATTCACCGCCCAAGAATATATCTGACTAGTAAGAATGTTAAAACCTATGTATTTATATCTCTCTGTAAGTGAGTGAAGTGGGTGAAAAGCGGCATAAACACAGCAGTGAAAAGCAGCTAAACCCCATTATACAAATCAATTACTTTTAAAAACCCGTGAAACAAAGACAGTGAAAGAGAGAGAAATTCTGACAAAATTCATTCAGGGGCTGTGATGCAACCTGGATTGACCATATGTAGACCCACAGATGGATGAGACATAAGGGTGGACACTCTTGGGGCTGAGAGGTTTGGTGAGGTTGGGTGAGCAAACCCAGACCCTTTAAAGTAATACTGCGTGGTACCCATCCCATGGGTCCCAAATCTCCAGGTTCAAGGGCATCTTCATACATCGAAAACATGCATGAGAAACTCCGAAGATGGTACACCGTGTGATCGGGAATGGTTTCTAAAACGCACCTCATTTCTCATCAATTTGTGCTCCGGTTCGCCATTCCAGCCGCTATACTAGCAATCTCCCTGCTTGGAGAATCAGCACCTTCAACCTCCTGTCCCGAACAGGTTGCAATTTGTCCTGAGGATGAACGGGAAGAGGGGGAACCAATGAGAGACTAGCTCTAGGTGTTGGGACAGGCACAGGTCACTCTATTTTCCCATCAGGAAGAAGAATTAACCACAGGCTCAGCCTCCCGCCAGGAGCCAGAATAGGGCCTGAAGCAATCCTGAGCTTTTGCGGCCAGCTCCCAAGAAAGCGAGTTGAAAAATGGTGCTCAGGGGCACTGCAATTCACAAACCTGCAGACTTAGAAATGATAACTCTCGTCCACAAATATATTGAGGGAAGGCAACGAAGAGGATTTGAAAACAAGGCAGAATTGCAGGAAACAGAGTTCAGGAGGTAGATTCGAATCGCCTTTAAAGCACAGGAAAAGCGGCAAAACCTCGACAATGATGCCCTTGGCCAAAAAGGGCGTATGCGTTTTTTCCTGAATATATTCAGGAAAAAACGCATACGCCCTTTTTGGCCAACCAAGCAACCTGGAAAGGCAAATCAGCGCTACAAAGAAGTCTCGCTTCCCATCGGTCAAAAGGGCCAGGCTGAATAAAGTGTCAAAACCAGAAATGCAGGACAGGCCATGGAGAAATGGGAACATTGCTACACTGATGGGCGGGATGTAAAATGCTAACAGCCACTCTGGAGAAGTGTACAGTGTGTCCTGAAACATCTAAAAAACTCAGCTTAGGGAGCATAGGGCACTTCCACTCATGGGCGGATAAATTGGGAAAACTAAAAATCAGCAAGACACAGGCACCCCAAAGTTGAGGGCTGCTCTGTTGACAAGAACCTCCACTTTGTTACACCTTAAATATCACAGGAACGACAAGAATGGATAAAGAAGTTGTGGTCCTTATGTACAATGGAATATCACTCAGCCATGAAATCAACGTCATAAGGCTAAGAGCAGCATGATGAGTGCATTTGGGTACGACGATTCTAAGTGAAATAAGTCACACAAAAAAAGACACTTATCATAAGATATCACTTATAGAGGGAATGTAAAAACCGCTACCCTTGAACTGAATTACATAACAGGTCAGAGTCACACGTTTAGAAAACACACTATGGATGCTTAACGGGAAAGGTGAGGTGGGGTGATGCATAAAACAAGGGTTTCAAATTAGCTCAGATAGCGTTCCGTAAACCCAATATGTAATAGACAAGACCTACTCCTTCCTCAGTGAACTGGACTCAACACGCCCTATTCACCGCCCAAGAATATATCTGACTAGTAAGAATCTTAAAACCTATGTATTTATATCTCTCTGTAAGTGAGTGAAGTGGGTGAAAAGCGGCATAAACACAGCAGTGAAAAGCAGTTAAACCTCATTATACAAATCAATTACTTTTAAAAACCCGTGAAACAAAGACAGTGAAAGAGAGAGAAATTCTGACAAAATTCGTTCAGGGGCTGTGATGCAACCTGGATTGACCATATGTAGACCCACAGATGGATGAGACATAAGGGTGGACACTCTTGGGGCTGAGAGGTTTGGTGAGGTTGGGTGAGCAAACGCAGACCCTTTAAAGTAATACTGCGTGGTACCCATCCCATGGGTCCCAAATCTCCAGGTTCAAGGGCATCTTCCTCCATCGAAAACCTGCATAAGAAACCCAGAAGATGGTACACCGTGTGATCGGGAAAGGTTTCTAAAACGCACCTCATTTCTCATCTCCTTGTGCTCCGGTTCGCCATTCCAGCCGCTATACTAGCAATCTCCCTGCTTGGAGAATCAGCACCTTTAACCTCCTGTTCCGTACAGGTTGCAATTTGTCCTGAGGATGAACGGGAAGAGGGGGAACCAATGAGAGACTAGCTCTAGGTGTTGGGACAGGCACAGGTCACTCTATTTTCCCATCCGGAAGAAGAATTAACCACAGGCTCAGCCTGCAGCCCGGAGAAAGAAAAGGGTCTGAAGCAATCCTGCGCTTTTGCGGCCAGCTCCCAAGAAAGTGAGTTGAAAAATGGAGCTCAGGGGCACTGCAATTCACAAACCTGCAGAGTTATAAATGATAACTCTCGTCCACATATATATTGAGGGAAGGCAACGAAGAGGATTTGAAAGCAAGGCAGAATTGAAGGAAACAGATTTCAGGAGGTAGATTCGAATCGCCTTTAAAGCACAGGAAAAGCGGCTAAACCTGGACAATGATGCCCTTGGCCAAAAAGGGCGTATGCGTTTTTTCCTGAATATATTCAGGAAAAAACGCATACGCCCTTTTTGGCCAACCAAGCAACCTGGAAAGGCAAATCAGCGCTACAAAGAAGTCTCGCTTCCCATCGGTCAAAAGGGCCAGGCTGAATAAAGTGTCAAAACCAGAAATGCAGGACAGGCCATGGAGAAATGGGAGCCTTGCTACGCTGATGGGCGGGATGTAATTGCCAACAGCCACTCTGGAGAAGTGTACGGTGTGTCCTGAAACATCTATAAAACTCAGCTTAGAGAGCATAGGGCACTTCCACTCATGGGCGTATAAATTGGGAAAACTAAAAATCAGCAAGACAGAGGCACCCCAAAGTTGAGGGCTGCTCTGTTGACAAGAACCTCCACTTCGTCACACCTTAAATATCCCAGCAAAGACAAGAATGGATAAAGAAGTTGTGGTCCTTATGTACAATGGAATATCACTCAGCCATGAAATCAACGTCATAAGGCTAGGAGCAGCATGATGAGTGGATTTGGGTACGACGATTCTAAGTGAAATAAGTCACACAGGAAAAGACACTTATCATAAGATATCACTTATAGAGGGAATGTAAAAACCGCTACCCTTGAACTGAATTACATAACAGGTCAGAGTCACACGTTTAGAAAACACACTAGGGCTGCTTAACGGGAAAGGTGAGGTGGGGTGATGCATAAAACAAGGGTTTCAAATTAGCTCAGATAGCGTTCCATAAACCCAATATGTAATAGACAAGACCTACTCCTTCCTCAGTGAACTGGACTCAACACCCCCTATTCACCGCCCAAGAATATATCTGACTAGTAAGAATCTTAAAACCTATGTATTTATATCTCTCTGTAAGTGAGTGAAGTGGGTGAAAAGCGGCATAAACACAGCAGTGAAAAGCAGTTAAACCTCATTATACAAATCAATTACTTTTAAAAACCCGTGAAACAAAGACAGTGAAAGAGAGAGAAATTCTGACAAAATTCGTTCAGGGGCTGTGATGCAACCTGGATTGACCATATGTAGACCCACAGATGGATGAGACATAAGGGTGGACACTCTTGGGGCTGAGAGGTTTGGTGAGGTTGGGTGAGCAAACGCAGACCCTTTAAAGTAATACTGCGTGGTACCCATCCCATGGGTCCCAAATCTCCAGGTTCAAGGGCATCTTCCTCCATCGAAAACCTGCATAAGAAACCCAGAAGATGGTACACCGTGTGATCGGGAAAGGTTTCTAAAACGCACCTCATTTCTCATCTCCTTGTGCTCCGGTTCGCCATTCCAGCCGCTATACTAGCAATCTCCCTGCTTGGAGAATCAGCACCTTTAACCTCCTGTTCCGTACAGGTTGCAATTTGTCCTGAGGATGAACGGGAAGAGGGGGAACCAATGAGAGACTAGCTCTAGGTGTTGGGACAGGCACAGGTCACTCTATTTTCCCATCCGGAAGAAGAATTAACCACAGGCTCAGCCTGCAGCCCGGAGAAAGAAAAGGGTCTGAAGCAATCCTGCGCTTTTGCGGCCAGCTCCCAAGAAAGTGAGTTGAAAAATGGAGCTCAGGGGCACTGCAATTCACAAACCTGCAGAGTTATAAATGATAACTCTCGTCCACATATATATTGAGGGAAGGCAACGAAGAGGATTTGAAAGCAAGGCAGAATTGAAGGAAACAGATTTCAGGAGGTAGATTCGAATCGCCTTTTAAGCAGAGGAAAAGCGGCTAAACCTGGACAATGATGCCCTTGGCCAAAAAGGGCGTATGCGTTTTTTCCTGAATATATTCAGGAAAAAACGCATACGCCCTTTTTGGCCAACCAAGCAACCTGGAAAGGCAAATCAGCGCTACAAAGAAGTCTCGCTTCCCATCGGTCAAAAGGGCCAGGCTGAATAAAGTGTCAAAACCAGAAATGCAGGACAGGCCATGGAGAAATGGGAGCCTTGCTACGCTGATGGGCGGGATGTAAATTGCCAACAGCCACTCTGGAGAAGTGTACGGTGTGTCCTGAAACATCTATAAAACTCAGCTTAGAGAGCATAGGGCACTTCCACTCATGGGCGTATAAATTGGGAAAACTAAAAATCAGCAAGACAGAGGCACCCCAAAGTTTAGGGCTGCTCTGTTGACAAGAACCTCCACTTCGTCACACCTTAAATATCCCAGCAAAGACAAGAATGGATAAAGAAGTTGTGGTCCTTATGTACAATGGAATATCACTCAGCCATGAAATCAACGTCATAAGGCTAGGAGCAGCATGATGAGTGGATTTGGGTACGACGATTCTAAGTGAAATAAGTCACACAAAAAAAGACACTTATCATAAGATATCACTTATAGAGGGAATGTAAAAACCGCTACCCTTGAACTGAATTACATAACAGGTCAGAGTCACACGTTTAGAAAACACACTAGGGCTGCTTAACGGGAAAGGTGAGGTGGGGTGATGCATAAAACAAGGGTTTCAAATTAGCTCAGATAGCGTTCCATAAACCCAATATGTAATAGACAAGACCTACTCCTTCCTCAGTGAACTGGACTCAACACCCCCTATTCACCGCCCAAGAATATATCTGACTAGTAAGAATCTTAAAACCTATGTATTTATATCTCTCTGTAAGTGAGTCAAGTGGGTGAAAAGCGGCATAAACACAGCAGTGAAAAGCAGCTACACCCCATTATACAAATCAATTACTTTTAAAAACCCGTGAAACAAAGACAGTGAAAGAGAGAGAAATTCTGACAAAATTCGTTCAGGGGCTGTGATGCAACCTGGATTGACCATATGTAGACCCACAGATGGATGAGACATAAGGGTGGACACTCTTCGGGCTGAGAGGTTTGGTGAGGTTGGGTGAGCAAACGCAGACCCTTGAAAGTCATACTGCGTGGTACCCACCCCATGGGTCCCAAATCTCCAGGTTCAAGGGCATCTTCGTACATCGAAAACATGCATGAGAAACCCCGAAGATGGTACACCGTGTGATCGGGAATGGTTGCTAAAACGCACCTCATTTCTCATCTCCTTGTGCTCCGGTTCGCCATTCCAGCTGCTATACTAGCAATCTCCCTGCTTGGAGAATCAGCACCTTTAACCTCCTGTTCCGAACAGGTTGCAATTTGTCCTGAGGAAGAACGGGAAGAGGGGGAACCAATGAGAGACTAGCTCTAGGTGTTGGGACAGGCACAGGTCACTCTATTTTCCCATCAGGAAGAAGAATTAACCTCAGGCTCAGCCTGCAGCCCGGAGAAAGAATAGGGCCTGAAGCAATCCTGCGCTTTTGCGGCCAGCTCCCAAGAATGCGAGTTGAAAAATGGTGCTGAGGGGCACTGCAATTCACAAACCTGCAGACTTAGAAATGATAAATCTCGTCCACAAATATATTGAGGGAAGGCAACGAAGAGGATTTGAAAGCAAGGCAGAATTGCAGGAAACAGATTACAGGAGGTAGATTCGAATCGCCTTTAAAGCACAGGAAAAGCGGCAAAACCTGGACAATGATGCCCTTGGCCAAAAAGGGCGTATGCGTTTTTTCCTGAATATATTCAGGAAAAAACGCATACGCCCTTTTTGGCCAACCAAGCAACCTGGAAAGGCAAATCAGCGCTACAAAGAAGTCTCGCTTCCCATCGGTCAAAAGGGCCAGGCTGAATAAAGTGTCAAAACCAGAAATGCAGGACAGGCCATGGAGAAATGGGAGCCTTGCTACGCTGATGGGCGGGATGTAAATTGCCAACAGCCACTCTGGAGAAGTGTACGGTGTGTCCTGAAACATCTAAAAAAACTCAGCTTAGAGAGCATAGGGCACTTCCACTCATGGGCGTATAAATTGGGAAAACTAAAAATCAGCAAGACAGAGGCACCCCAAAGTTTAGGGCTGCTCTGTTGACAAGAACCTCCACTTTGTTACACCTTAAATATCCCAGGAAAGACAAGAATGGATAAAGAAGTTGTGGTCCTTATGTACAATGGAATATCACTCAGCCATGAAATCAACGTCATAAGGCTAGGAGCAGCATGATGAGTGGATTTGGGTACGACGATTCTAAGTGAAATAAGTCACACAGAAAAAGACACTTATCATAAGATATCACTTATAGAGGGAATGTAAAAACCGCTACCCTTGAACTGAATTACATAACAGGTCAGAGTCACACGTTTAGAAAACACACTAGGGCTGCTTAACGGGAAAGGTGAGGTGGGGTGATGCATAAAACAAGGGTTTCAAATTAGCTCAGATAGCGTTCCATAAACCCAATATGTAATACACAAGACCTACTCTTTCCTCAGTGAACTGGACTCAACACCCCCTATTCACCGCCCAAGAATATATCTGACTAGTAAGAATGTTAAAACCTATGTATTTATATCTCTCTGTAAGTGAGTGAAGTGGGTGAAAAGCGGCATAAACACAGCAGTGAAAAGCAGCTACACCCCATTATACAAATCAATTACTTTTAAAAACCCGTGAAACAAAGACAGTGAAAGAGAGAGAAATTCTGACAAAATTCGTTCAGGGGCTGTGATGCAACCTGGATTGACCATATGTAGACCCACAGATGGATGAGACATAAGGGTGGACACTCTTGGGGCTGAGAGGTTTGGTGAGGTTGGGTGAGCAAACGCAGACCCTTTAAAGTAATACTGCGTGGTACCCATCCCATGGGTCCCAAATCTCCAGGTTCAAGGGCATCTTCATACATCGAAAACATGCATGAGAAACCCCGAAGATGGTACACCGTGTGATCGGGAATGGTTTCTAAAACGCACCTCATTTCTCGTCTCCTTGTGCTCCGGTTCGCCATTCCAGCCGCTATACTAGCAATCTCCCTGCTTGGAGAATCAGCACCTTTAACCTCCTGTTCCGAACAGGTTGCAATTTGTCCTGAGGATGAACGGGAAGAGGGGGAACCAATGAGAGACTAGCTCTAGGTGTTGGGACAGGCACAGGTCACTCTATTTTCCCATCAGGAAGAAGAATTAACCACAGGCTCAGCCTGCCGCCAGGAGCCAGAATAGGGCCTGAAGCAATCCTGAGCTTTTGCGGCCAGCTCCCAAGAAAGCGAGTTGAAAAATGGTGCTCAGGGGCACTGCAATTCACAAACCTGCAGACTTAGAAATGATAACTCTCGTCCACAAATATATTGAGGGAAGGCAACGAAGAGGATTTGAAAGCAAGGCAGAATTGCAGGAAACAGATTTCAGGAGGTAGATTCGAATCGCCTTTAAAGCACAGGAAAAGCGGCAAAACCTCGACAATGATGCCCTTGGCCAAAAAGGGCGTATGCGTTTTTTCCTGAATATATTCAGGAAAAAACGCATACGCCCTTTTTGGCCAACCAAGCAACCTGGAAAGGCAAATCAGCGCTACAAAGAAGTCTCGCTTCCCATCGGTCAAAAGGGCCAGGCTGAATAAAGTGTCAAAACCAGAAATGCAGGACAGGCCATGGAGAAATGGGAACATTGCTACGCTGATGGGCGGGATGTAAAATGCCAACAGCCACTCTGGAGAAGTGTACAGTGTGTCCTGAAACATCTAAAAAACTCAGCTTAGAGAGCATAGGGCACTTCCACTCATGGGCGGATAAATTGGGAAAACTAAAAATCAGCAAGACAGAGGCACCCCAAAGTTTAGGGCTGCTCTGTTGCCAAGAACCTCCACTTTGTTACACCTTAAATATCACAGGAACGACAAGAATGGATAAAGAAGTTGTGGTCCTTATGTACAATGGAATATCACTCAGCCATGAAATCAACGTCATAAGGCTAAGAGCAGCATGATGAGTGCATTTGGGTACGACGATTCTAAGTGAAATAAGTCACACAAAAAAAGACACTTATCATAAGATATCACTTATAGAGGGAATGTAAAAACCGCTACCCTTGAACTGAATTACATAACAGGTCAGAGTCACACGTTTAGAAAACACACTATGGATGCTTAACGGGAAAGGTGAGGTGGGGTGATGCATAAAACAAGGGTTTCAAATTAGCTCAGATAGCGTTCCGTAAACCCAATATGTAATAGACAAGACCTACTCCTTCCTCAGTGAACTGGACTCAACACGCCCTATTCACCGCCCAAGAATATATCTGACTAGTAACAATCTTAAAACCTATGTATTTATATCTCTCTGTAAGTGAGTGAAGTGGGTGAAAAGCGGCATAAACACAGCAGTGAAAAGCAGTTAAACCTCATTATACAAATCAATTACTTTTAAAAACCCGTGAAACAAAGACAGTGAAAGAGAGAGAAATTCTGACAAAATTCGTTCAGGGGCTGTGATGCAACCTGGATTGACCATATGTAGACCCACAGATGGATGAGACATAAGGGTGGACACTCTTGGGGCTGAGAGGTTTGGTGAGGTTGGGTGAGCAAACGCAGACCCTTTAAAGTAATACTGCGTGGTACCCATCCCATGGGTCCCAAATCTCCAGGTTCAAGGGCATCTTCCTCCATCGAAAACCTGCATAAGAAACCCAGAAGATGGTACACCGTGTGATCGGGAAAGGTTTCTAAAACACACCTCATTTCTCATCTCCTTGTGCTCCGGTTCGCCATTCCAGCCGCTATACTAGCAATCTCCCTGCTTGGAGAATCAGCACCTTTAACCTCCTGTTCCGTACAGGTTGCAATTTGTCCTGAGGATGAACGGGAAGAGGGGGAACCAATGAGAGACTAGCTCTAGGTGTTGGGACAGGCACAGGTCACTCTATTTTCCCATCCGGAAGAAGAATTAACCACAGGCTCAGCCTGCAGCCCGGAGAAAGAAAAGGGTCTGAAGCAATCCTGCGCTTTTGCGGCCAGCTCCCAAGAAAGTGAGTTGAAAAATGGAGCTCAGGGGCACTGCAATTCACAAACCTGCAGAGTTATAAATGATAACTCTCGTCCACATATATATTGAGGGAAGGCAACGAAGAGGATTTGAAAGCAAGGCAGAATTGAAGGAAACAGATTTCAGGACGTAGATTCGAATCGCCTTTAAAGCACAGGAAAAGCGGCTAAACCTGGACAATGATGCCCTTGGCCAAAAAGGGCGTATGCGTTTTTTCCTGAATATATTCAGGAAAAAACGCATACGCCCTTTTTGGCCAACCAAGCAACCTGGAAAGGCAAATCAGCGCTACAAAGAAGTCTCGCTTCCCATCGGTCAAAAGGGCCAGGCTGAATAAAGTGTCAAAACCAGAAATGCAGGACAGGCCATGGAGAAATGGGAGCCTTGCTACGCTGATGGGCGGGATGTAAATTGCCAACAGCCACTCTGGAGAAGTGTACGGTGTGTCCTGAAACATCTAAAAAACTCAGCTTAGAGAGCATAGGGCACTTCCACTCATGGGCGTATAAATTGGGAAAACTAAAAATCAGCAAGACAGAGGCACCCCAAAGTTTAGGGCTGCTCTGTTGACAAGAACCTCCACTTCGTCACACCTTAAATATCCCAGCAAAGACAAGAATGGATAAAGAAGTTGTGGTCCTTATGTACAATGGAATATCACTCAGCCATGAAATCAACGTCATAAGGCTAGGAGCAGCATGATGAGTGGATTTGGGTACGACGATTCTAAGTGAAATAAGTCACACAGGAAAAGACACTTATCATAAGATATCACTTATAGAGGGAATGTAAAAACCGCTACCCTTGAACTGAATTACATAACAGGTCAGAGTCACACGTTTAGAAAACACACTAGGGCTGCTTAACGGGAAAGGTGAGGTGGGGTGATGCATAAAACAAGGGTTTCAAATTAGCTCAGATAGCGTTCCATAAACCCAATATGTAATAGACAAGACCTACTCCTTCCTCAGTGAACTGGACTCAACACCCCCTATTCACCGCCCAAGAATATATCTGACTAGTAAGAATCTTAAAACCTATGTATTTATATCTCTCTGTAAGTGAGTCAAGTGGGTGAAAAGCGGCATAAACACAGCAGTGAAAAGCAGCTACACCCCATTATACAAATCAATTACTTTTAAAAACCCGTGAAACAAAGACAGTGAAAGAGAGAGAAATTCTGACAAAATTCGTTCAGGGGCTGTGATGCAACCTGGATTGACCATATGTAGACCCACAGATGGATGAGACATAAGGGTGGACACTCTTGGGGCTGAGAGGTTTGGTGAGGTTGGGTGAGCAAACGCAGACCCTTTAAAGTAATACTGCGTGGTACCCATCCCATGGGTCCCAAATCTCCAGGTTCAAGGGCATCTTCATACATCGAAAACATGCATGAGAAACCCCGAAGATGGTACACCGTGTGATCGGGAATGGTTTCTAAAACGCACCTCATTTCTCGTCTCCTTGTGCTCCGGTTCGCCATTCCAGCCGCTATACTAGCAATCTCCCTGCTTGGAGAATCAGCACCTTTAACCTCCTGTTCCGAACAGGTTGCAATTTGTCCTGAGGATGAACGGGAAGAGGGGGAACCAATGAGAGACTAGCTCTAGGTGTTGGGACAGGCAGAGGTCACTCTATTTTCCCATCAGGAAGAAGAATTAACCACAGGCTCAGCCTGCCGCCAGGAGCCAGAATAGGGCCTGAAGCAATCCTGAGCTTTTGCGGCCAGCTCCCAAGAAAGCGAGTTGAAAAATGGTGCTCAGGGGCACTGCAATTCACAAACCTGCAGACTTAGAAATGATAACTCTCGTCCACAAATATATTGAGGGAAGGCAACGAAGAGGATTTGAAAGCAAGGCAGAATTGCAGGAAACAGATTTCAGGAGGTAGATTCGAATCGCCTTTAAAGCACAGGAAAAGCGGCAAAACCTGGACAATGATGCCCTTGGCCAAAAAGGGCGTATGCGTTTTTTCCTGAATATATTCAGGAAAAAACGCATACGCCCTTTTTGGCCAACCAAGCAACCTGGAAAGGCAAATCAGCGCTACAAAGAAGTCTCGCTTCCCATCGGTCAAAAGGGCCAGGCTGAATAAAGTGTCAAAACCAGAAATGCAGGACAGGCCATGGAGAAATGGGAACATTGCTACGCTGATGGGCGGGATGTAAAATGCCAACAGCCACTCTGGAGAAGTGTACAGTGTGTCCTGAAACATCTAAAAAACTCAGCTTAGAGAGCATAGGGCACTTCCACTCATGGGCGGATAAATTGGGAAAACTAAAAATCAGCAAGACACAGGCACCCCAAAGTTGAGGGCTGCTCTGTTGCCAAGAACCTCCACTTTGTTACACCTTAAATATCACAGGAACGACAAGAATGGATAAAGAAGTTGTGGTCCTTATGTACAATGGAATATCACTCAGCCATGAAATCAACTTCATAAGGCTAAGAGCAGCATGATGAGTGCATTTGGGTACGACGATTCTAAGTGAAATAAGTCACACAAAAAAAGACACTTATCATAAGATATCACTTATAGAGGGAATGTAAAAACCGCTACCCTTGAACTGAATTACATAACAGGTCAGAGTCACACGTTTAGAAAACACACTATGGATGCTTAACGGGAAAGGTGAGGTGGGGTGATGCATAAAACAAGGGTTTCAAATTAGCTCAGATAGCGTTCCGTAAACCCAATATGTAATAGACAAGACCTACTCCTTCCTCAGTGAACTGGACTCAACACGCCCTATTCACCGCCCAAGAATATATCTGACTAGTAAGAATCTTAAAACCTATGTATTTATATCTCTCTGTAAGTGAGTGAAGTGGGTGAAAAGCGGCATAAACACAGCAGTGAAAAGCAGTTAAACCTCATTATACAAATCAATTACTTTTAAAAACCCGTGAAACAAAGACAGTGAAAGAGAGAGAAATTCTGACAAAATTCGTTCAGGGGCTGTGATGCAACCTGGATTGACCATATGTAGACCCACAGATGGATGAGACATAAGGGTGGACACTCTTGGGGCTGAGAGGTTTGGTGAGGTTGGGTGAGCAAACGCAGACCCTTTAAAGTAATACTGCGTGGTACCCATCCCATGGGTCCCAAATCTCCAGGTTCAAGGGCATCTTCCTCCATCGAAAACCTGCATAAGAAACCCAGAAGATGGTACACCGTGTGATCGGGAAAGGTTTCTAAAACGCACCTCATTTCTCATCTCCTTGTGCTCCGGTTCGCCATTCCAGCCGCTATACTAGCAATCTCCCTGCTTGGAGAATCAGCACCTTTAACCTCCTGTTCCGTACAGGTTGCAATTTGTCCTGAGGATGAACGGGAAGAGGGGGAACCAATGAGAGACTAGCTCTAGGTGTTGGGACAGGCACAGGTCACTCTATTTTCCCATCCGGAAGAAGAATTAACCACAGGCTCAGCCTGCAGCCCGGAGAAAGAAAAGGGTCTGAAGCAATCCTGCGCTTTTGCGGCCAGCTCCCAAGAAAGTGAGTTGAAAAATGGAGCTCAGGGGCACTGCAATTCACAAACCTGCAGAGTTATAAATGATAACTCTCGTCCACATATATATTGAGGGAAGGCAACGAAGAGGATTTGAAAGCAAGGCAGAATTGAAGGAAACAGATTTCAGGAGGTAGATTCGAATCGCCTTTAAAGCACAGGAAAAGCGGCTAAACCTGGACAATGATGCCCTTGGCCAAAAAGGGCGTATGCGTTTTTTCCTGAATATATTCAGGAAAAAACGCATACGCCCTTTTTGGCCAACCAAGCAACCTGGAAAGGCAAATCAGCGCTACAAAGAAGTCTCGCTTCCCATCGGTCAAAAGGGCCAGGCTGAATAAAGTGTCAAAACCAGAAATGCAGGACAGGCCATGGAGAAATGGGAGCCTTGCTACGCTGATGGGCGGGATGTAAATTGCCAACAGCCACTCTGGAGAAGTGTACGGTGTGTCCTGAAACATCTATAAAACTCAGCTTAGAGAGCATAGGGCACTTCCACTCATGGGCGTATAAATTGGGAAAACTAAAAATCAGCAAGACAGAGGCACCCCAAAGTTTAGGGCTGCTCTGTTGACAAGAACCTCCACTTCGTCACACCTTAAATATCCCAGCAAAGACAAGAATGGATAAAGAAGTTGTGGTCCTTATGTACAATGGAATATCACTCAGCCATGAAATCAACGTCATAAGGCTAGGAGCAGCATGATGAGTGGATTTGGGTACGACGATTCTAAGTGAAATAAGTCACACAGGAAAAGACACTTATCATAAGATATCACTTATAGAGGGAATGTAAAAACCGCTACCCTTGAACTGAATTACATAACAGGTCAGAGTCACACGTTTAGAAAACACACTAGGGCTGCTTAACGGGAAAGGTGAGGTGGGGTGATGCATAAAACAAGGGTTTCAAATTAGCTCAGATAGCGTTCCATAAACCCAATATGTAATAGACAAGACCTACTCCTTCCTCAGTGAACTGGACTCAACACCCCCTATTCACCGCCCAAGAATATATCTGACTAGTAAGAATCTTAAAACCTATGTATTTATATCTCTCTGTAAGTGAGTCAAGTGGGTGAAAAGCGGCATAAACACAGCAGTGAAAAGCAGCTACACCCCATTATACAAATCAATTACTTTTAAAAACCCGTGAAACAAAGACAGTGAAAGAGAGAGAAATTCTGACAAAATTCGTTCAGGGGCTGTGATGCAACCTGGATTGACCATATGTAGACCCACAGATGGATGAGACATAAGGGTGGACACTCTTGGGGCTGAGAGGTTTGGTGAGGTTGGGTGAGCAAACGCAGACCCTTTAAAGTAATACTGCGTGGTACCCATCCCATGGGTCCCAAATCTCCAGGTTCAAGGGCATCTTCATACATCGAAAACATGCATGAGAAACCCCGAAGATGGTACACCGTGTGATCGGGAATGGTTTCTAAAACGCACCTCATTTCTCGACTCCTTGTGCTCCGGTTCGCCATTCCAGCCGCTATACTAGCAATCTCCCTGCTTGGAGAATCAGCACCTTTAACCTCCTGTTCCGAACAGGTTGCAATTTGTCCTGAGGATGAACGGGAAGAGGGGGAACCAATGAGAGACTAGCTCTAGGTGTTGGGACAGGCACAGGTCACTCTATTTTCCCATCAGGAAGAAGAATTAACCACAGGCTCAGCCTGCCGCCCAGAGCCAGAATAGGGCCTGAAGCAATCCTGAGCTTTTGCGGCCAGCTCCCAAGAAAGCGAGTTGAAAAATGGTGCTCAGGGGCACTGCAATTCACAAACCTGCAGACTTAGAAATGATAACTCTCGTCCACAAATATATTGAGGGAAGGCAACGAAGAGGATTTGAAAGCAAGGCAGAATTGCAGGAAACAGATTTCAGGAGGTAGATTCGAATCGCCTTTAAAGCACAGGAAAAGCGGCAAAACCTCGACAATGATGCCCTTGGCCAAAAAGGGCGTATGCGTTTTTTCCTGAATATATTCAGGAAAAAACGCATACGCCCTTTTTGGCCAACCAAGCAACCTGGAAAGGCAAATCAGCGCTACAAAGAAGTCTCGCTTCCCATCGGTCAAAAGGGCCAGGCTGAATAAAGTGTCAAAACCAGAAATGCAGGACAGGCCATGGAGAAATGGGAACATTGCTACGCTGATGGGCGGGATGTAAAATGCCAACAGCCACTCTGGAGAAGTGTACAGTGTGTCCTGAAACATCTAAAAAACTCAGCTTAGAGAGCATAGGGCACTTCCACTCATGGGCGGATAAATTGGGAAAACTAAAAATCAGCAAGACACAGGCACCCCAAAGTTGAGGGCTGCTCTGTTGCCAAGAACCTCCACTTTGTTACACCTTAAATATCACAGGAACGACAAGAATGGATAAAGAAGTTGTGGTCCTTATGTACAATGGAATATCACTCAGCCATGAAATCAACGTCATAAGGCTAAGAGCAGCATGATGAGTGCATTTGGGTACGACGATTCTAAGTGAAATAAGTCACACAAAAAAAGACACTTATCATAAGATATCACTTATAGAGGGAATGTAAAAACCGCTACCCTTGAACTGAATTACATAACAGGTCAGAGTCACACGTTTAGAAAACACACTATGGATGCTTAACGGGAAAGGTGAGGTGGGGTGATGCATAAAACAAGGGTTTCAAATTAGCTCAGATAGCGTTCCGTAAACCCAATATGTAATAGACAAGACCTACTCCTTCCTCAGTGAACTGGACTCAACACGCCCTATTCACCGCCCAAGAATATATCTGACTAGTAAGAATCTTAAAACCTATGTATTTATATCTCTCTGTAAGTGAGTGAAGTGGGTGAAAAGCGGCATAAACACAGCAGTGAAAAGCAGTTAAACCTCATTATACAAATCAATTACTTTTAAAAACCCGTGAAACAAAGACAGTGAAAGAGAGAGAAATTCTGACAAAATTCGTTCAGGGGCTGTGATGCAACCTGGATTGACCATATGTAGACCCACAGATGGATGAGACATAAGGGTGGACACTCTTGGGGCTGAGAGGTTTGGTGAGGTTGGGTGAGCAAACGCAGACCCTTTAAAGTAATACTGCGTGGTACCCATCCCATGGGTCCCAAATCTCCAGGTTCAAGGGCATCTTCCTCCATCGAAAACCTGCATAAGAAACCCAGAAGATGGTACACCGTGTGATCGGGAAAGGTTTCTAAAACGCACCTCATTTCTCATCTCCTTGTGCTCCGGTTCGCCATTCCAGCCGCTATACTAGCAATCTCCCTGCTTGGAGAATCAGCACCTTTAACCTCCTGTTCCGTACAGGTTGCAATTTGTCCTGAGGATGAACGGGAAGAGGGGGAACCAATGAGAGACTAGCTCTAGGTGTTGGGACAGGCACAGGTCACTCTATTTTCCCATCCGGAAGAAGAATTAACCACAGGCTCAGCCTGCAGCCCGGAGAAAGAAAAGGGTCTGAAGCAATCCTGCGCTTTTGCGGCCAGCTCCCAAGAAAGTGAGTTGAAAAATGGAGCTCAGGGGCACTGCAATTCACAAACCTGCAGAGTTATAAATGATAACTCTCGTCCACATATATATTGAGGGAAGGCAACGAAGAGGATTTGAAAGCAAGGCAGAATTGAAGGAAACAGATTTCAGGAGGTAGATTCGAATCGCCTTTAAAGCACAGGAAAAGCGGCTAAACCTGGACAATGATGCCCTTGGCCAAAAAGGGCGTATGCGTTTTTTCCTGAATATATTCAGGAAAAAACGCATACGCCCTTTTTGGCCAACCAAGCAACCTGGAAAGGCAAATCAGCGCTACAAAGAAGTCTCGCTTCCCATCGGTCAAAAGGGCCAGGCTGAATAAAGTGTCAAAACCAGAAATGCAGGACAGGCCATGGAGAAATGGGAGCCTTGCTACGCTGATGGGCGGGATGTAAATTGCCAACAGCCACTCTGGAGAAGTGTACGGTGTGTCCTGAAACATCTATAAAACTCAGCTTAGAGAGCATAGGGCACTTCCACTCATGGGCGTATAAATTGGGAAAACTAAAAATCAGCAAGACAGAGGCACCCCAAAGTTTAGGGCTGCTCTGTTGACAAGAACCTCCACTTCGTCACACCTTAAATATCCCAGCAAAGACAAGAATGGATAAAGAAGTTGTGGTCCTTATGTACAATGGAATATCACTCAGCCATGAAATCAACGTCATAAGGCTAGGAGCAGCATGATGAGTGGATTTGGGTACGACGATTCTAAGTGAAATAAGTCACACAGGAAAAGACACTTATCATAAGATATCACTTATAGAGGGAATGTAAAAACCGCTACCCTTGAACTGAATTACATAACAGGTCAGAGTCACACGTTTAGAAAACACACTAGGGCTGCTTAACGGGAAAGGTGAGGTGGGGTGATGCATAAAACAAGGGTTTCAAATTAGCTCAGATAGCGTTCCATAAACCCAATATGTAATAGACAAGACCTACTCCTTCCTCAGTGAACTGGACTCAACACCCCCTATTCACCGCCCAAGAATATATCTGACTAGTAAGAATCTTAAAACCTATGTATTTATATCTCTCTGTAAGTGAGTCAAGTGGGTGAAAAGCGGCATAAACACAGCAGTGAAAAGCAGCTACACCCCATTATACAAATCAATTACTTTTAAAAACCCGTGAAACAAAGACAGTGAAAGAGAGAGAAATTCTGACAAAATTCGTTCAGGGGCTGTGATGCAACCTGGATTGACCATATGTAGACCCACAGATGGATGAGACATAAGGGTGGACACTCTTGGGGCTGAGAGGTTTGGTGAGGTTGGGTGAGCAAACGCAGACCCTTTAAAGTAATACTGCGTGGTACCCATCCCATGGGTCCCAAATCTCCAGGTTCAAGGGCATCTTCATACATCGAAAACATGCATGAGAAACCCCGAAGATGGTACACCGTGTGATCGGGAATGGTTTCTAAAACGCACCTCATTTCTCGACTCCTTGTGCTCCGGTTCGCCATTCCAGCCGCTATACTAGCAATCTCCCTGCTTGGAGAATCAGCACCTTTAACCTCCTGTTCCGAACAGGTTGCAATTTGTCCTGAGGATGAACGGGAAGAGGGGGAACCAATGAGAGACTAGCTCTAGGTGTTGGGACAGGCACAGGTCACTCTATTTTCCCATCAGGAAGAAGAATTAACCACAGGCTCAGCCTGCCGCCCAGAGCCAGAATAGGGCCTGAAGCAATCCTGAGCTTTTGCGGCCAGCTCCCAAGAAAGCGAGTTGAAAAATGGTGCTCAGGGGCACTGCAATTCACAAACCTGCAGACTTAGAAATGATAACTCTCGTCCACAAATATATTGAGGGAAGGCAACGAAGAGGATTTGAAAGCAAGGCAGAATTGCAGGAAACAGATTTCAGGAGGTAGATTCGAATCGCCTTTAAAGCACAGGAAAAGCGGCAAAACCTCGACAATGATGCCCTTGGCCAAAAAGGGCGTATGCGTTTTTTCCTGAATATATTCAGGAAAAAACGCATACGCCCTTTTTGGCCAACCAAGCAACCTGGAAAGGCAAATCAGCGCTACAAAGAAGTCTCGCTTCCCATCGGTCAAAAGGGCCAGGCTGAATAAAGTGTCAAAACCAGAAATGCAGGACAGGCCATGGAGAAATGGGAACATTGCTACGCTGATGGGCGGGATGTAAAATGCCAACAGCCACTCTGGAGAAGTGTACAGTGTGTCCTGAAACATCTAAAAAACTCAGCTTAGAGAGCATAGGGCACTTCCACTCATGGGCGGATAAATTGGGAAAACTAAAAATCAGCAAGACACAGGCACCCCAAAGTTGAGGGCTGCTCTGTTGCCAAGAACCTCCACTTTGTTACACCTTAAATATCACAGGAACGACAAGAATGGATAAAGAAGTTGTGGTCCTTATGTACAATGGAATATCACTCAGCCATGAAATCAACGTCATAAGGCTAAGAGCAGCATGATGAGTGCATTTGGGTACGACGATTCTAAGTGAAATAAGTCACACAAAAAAAGACACTTATCATAAGATATCACTTATAGAGGGAATGTAAAAACCGCTACCCTTGAACTGAATTACATAACAGGTCAGAGTCACACGTTTAGAAAACACACTATGGATGCTTAACGGGAAAGGTGAGGTGGGGTGATGCATAAAACAAGGGTTTCAAATTAGCTCAGATAGCGTTCCGTAAACCCAATATGTAATAGACAAGACCTACTCCTTCCTCAGTGAACTGGACTCAACACGCCCTATTCACCGCCCAAGAATATATCTGACTAGTAAGAATCTTAAAACCTATGTATTTATATCTCTCTGTAAGTGAGTGAAGTGGGTGAAAAGCGGCATAAACACAGCAGTGAAAAGCAGTTAAACCTCATTATACAAATCAATTACTTTTAAAAACCCGTGAAACAAAGACAGTGAAAGAGAGAGAAATTCTGACAAAATTCGTTCAGGGGCTGTGATGCAACCTGGATTGACCATATGTAGACCCACAGATGGATGAGACATAAGGGTGGACACTCTTGGGGCTGAGAGGTTTGGTGAGGTTGGGTGAGCAAACGCAGACCCTTTAAAGTAATACTGCGTGGTACCCATCCCATGGGTCCCAAATCTCCAGGTTCAAGGGCATCTTCCTCCATCGAAAACCTGCATAAGAAACCCAGAAGATGGTACACCGTGTGATCGGGAAAGGTTTCTAAAACACACCTCATTTCTCATCTCCTTGTGCTCCGGTTCGCCATTCCAGCCGCTATACTAGCAATCTCCCTGCTTGGAGAATCAGCACCTTTAACCTCCTGTTCCGAACAGGTTGCAATTTGTCCTGAGGATGAACGGGAAGAGGGGGAACCAATGAGAGACTAGCTCTAGGTGTTGGGACAGGCACAGGTCACTCTATTTTCCCATCAGGAAGAAGAATTAACCACAGGCTCAGCCTGCCGCCCAGAGCCAGAATAGGGCCTGAAGCAATCCTGAGCTTTTGCGGCCAGCTCCCAAGAAAGCGAGTTGAAAAATGGTGCTCAGGGGCACTGCAATTCACAAACCTGCAGACCTAGAAATGATAACTCTCGTCCACAAATATATTGAGGGAAGGCAACGAAGAGGATTTGAAAGCAAGGCAGAATTGCAGGAAACAGATTTCAGGAGGTAGATTCGAATCGCCTTTAAAGCAGAGGAAAAGCGGCAAAACTTCGACAATGATGCCCTTGGCCAAAAAGGGCGTATGCGTTTTTTCCTGAATATATTCAGGAAAAAACGCATACGCCCTTTTTGGCCAACCAAGCAACCTGGAAAGGCAAATCAGCGCTACAAAGAAGTCTCGCTTCCCATCGGTCAAAAGGGCCAGGCTGAATAAAGTGTCAAAACCAGAAATGCAGGACAGGCCATGGAGAAATGGGAGCCTTGCTACGCTGATGGGCGGGATGTAAATTGCCAACAGCCACTCTGGAGAAGTGTACGGTGTGTCCTGAAACATCTATAAAACTCAGCTTAGAGAGCATAGGGCACTTCCACTCATGGGCGTATAAATTGGGAAAACTAAAAATCAGCAAGACAGAGGCACCCCAAAGTTTAGGGCTGCTCTGTTGACAAGAACCTCCACTTCGTCACACCTTAAATATCCCAGCAAAGACAAGAATGGATAAAGAAGTTGTGGTCCTTATGTACAATGGAATATCACTCAGCCATGAAATCAACGTCATAAGGCTAGGAGCAGCATGATGAGTGGATTTGGGTACGACGATTCTAAGTGAAATAAGTCACACAGGAAAAGACACTTATCATAAGATATCACTTATAGAGGGAATGTAAAAACCGCTACCCTTGAACTGAATTACATAACAGGTCAGAGTCACACGTTTAGAAAACACACTAGGGCTGCTTAACGGGAAAGGTGAGGTGGGGTGATGCATAAAACAAGGGTTTCAAATTAGCTCAGATAGCGTTCCATAAACCCAATATGTAATAGACAAGACCTACTCCTTCCTCAGTGAACTGGACTCAACACCCCCTATTCACCGCCCAAGAATATATCTGACTAGTAAGAATCTTAAAACCTATGTATTTATATCTCTCTGTAAGTGAGTCAAGTGGGTGAAAAGCGGCATAAACACAGCAGTGAAAAGCAGCTACACCCCATTATACAAATCAATTACTTTTAAAAACCCGTGAAACAAAGACAGTGAAAGAGAGAGAAATTCTGACAAAATTCGTTCAGGGGCTGTGATGCAACCTGGATTGACCATATGTAGACCCACAGATGGATGAGACATAAGGGTGGACACTCTTGGGGCTGAGAGGTTTGGTGAGGTTGGGTGAGCAAACGCAGACCCTTTAAAGTAATACTGCGTGGTACCCATCCCATGGGTCCCAAATCTCCAGGTTCAAGGGCATCTTCATACATCGAAAACATGCATGAGAAACCCCGAAGATGGTACACCGTGTGATCGGGAATGGTTTCTAAAACGCACCTCATTTCTCGTCTCCTTGTGCTCCGGTTCGCCATTCCAGCCGCTATACTAGCAATCTCCCTGCTTGGAGAATCAGCACCTTTAACCTCCTGTTCCGAACAGGTTGCAATTTGTCCTGAGGATGAACGGGAAGAGGGGGAACCAATGAGAGACTAGCTCTAGGTGTTGGGACAGGCACAGGTCACTCTATTTTCCCATCAGGAAGAAGAATTAACCACAGGCTCAGCCTGCCGCCAGGAGCCAGAATAGGGCCTGAAGCAATCCTGAGCTTTTGCGGCCAGCTCCCAAGAAAGCGAGTTGAAAAATGGTGCTCAGGGGCACTGCAATTCACAAACCTGCAGACTTAGAAATGATAACTCTCGTCCACAAATATATTGAGGGAAGGCAACGAAGAGGATTTGAAAGCAAGGCAGAATTGCAGGAAACAGATTTCAGGAGGTAGATTCGAATCGCCTTTAAAGCACAGGAAAAGCGGCAAAACCTCGACAATGATGCCCTTGGCCAAAAAGGGCGTATGCGTTTTTTCCTGAATATATTCAGGAAAAAACGCATACGCCCTTTTTGGCCAACCAAGCAACCTGGAAAGGCAAATCAGCGCTACAAAGAAGTCTCGCTTCCCATCGGTCAAAAGGGCCAGGCTGAATAAAGTGTCAAAACCAGAAATGCAGGACAGGCCATGGAGAAATGGGAACATTGCTACGCTGATGGGCGGGATGTAAAATGCCAACAGCCACTCTGGAGAAGTGTACAGTGTGTCCTGAAACATCTAAAAAACTCAGCTTAGAGAGCATAGGGCACTTCCACTCATGGGCGGATAAATTGGGAAAACTAAAAATCAGCAAGACACAGGCACCCCAAAGTTGAGGGCTGCTCTGTTGCCAAGAACCTCCACTTTGTTACACCTTAAATATCACAGGAACGACAAGAATGGATAAAGAAGTTGTGGTCCTTATGTACAATGGAATATCACTCAGCCATGAAATCAACGTCATAAGGCTAAGAGCAGCATGATGAGTGCATTTGGGTACGACGATTCTAAGTGAAATAAGTCACACAAAAAAAGACACTTATCATAAGATATCACTTATAGAGGGAATGTAAAAACCGCTACCCTTGAACTGAATTACATAACAGGTCAGAGTCACACGTTTAGAAAACACACTATGGATGCTTAACGGGAAAGGTGAGGTGGGGTGATGCATAAAACAAGGGTTTCAAATTAGCTCAGATAGCGTTCCGTAAACCCAATATGTAATAGGCAAGACCTACTCCTTCCTCAGTGAACTGGACTCAACACGCCCTATTCACCGCCCAAGAATATATCTGACTAGTAAGAATCTTAAAACCTATGTATTTATATCTCTCTGTAAGTGAGTGAAGTGGGTGAAAAGCGGCATAAACACAGCAGTGAAAAGCAGTTAAACCTCATTATACAAATCAATTACTTTTAAAAACCCGTGAAACAAAGACAGTGAAAGAGAGAGAAATTCTGACAAAATTCGTTCAGGGGCTGTGATGCAACCTGGATTGACCATATGTAGACCCACAGATGGATGAGACATAAGGGTGGACACTCTTGGGGCTGAGAGGTTTGGTGAGGTTGGGTGAGCAAACGCAGACCCTTTAAAGTAATACTGCGTGGTACCCATCCCATGGGTCCCAAATCTCCAGGTTCAAGGGCATCTTCCTCCATCGAAAACCTGCATAAGAAACCCAGAAGATGGTACACCGTGTGATCGGGAAAGGTTTCTAAAACGCACCTCATTTCTCATCTCCTTGTGCTCCGGTTCGCCATTCCAGCCGCTATACTAGCAATCTCCCTGCTTGGAGAATCAGCACCTTTAACCTCCTGTTCCGTACAGGTTGCAATTTGTCCTGAGGATGAACGGGAAGAGGGGGAACCAATGAGAGACTAGCTCTAGGTGTTGGGACAGGCACAGGTCACTCTATTTTCCCATCCGGAAGAAGAATTAACCACAGGCTCAGCCTGCAGCCCGGAGAAAGAAAAGGGTCTGAAGCAATCCTGCGCTTTTGCGGCCAGCTCCCAAGAAAGTGAGTTGAAAAATGGAGCTCAGGGGCACTGCAATTCACAAACCTGCAGAGTTATAAATGATAACTCTCGTCCACATATATATTGAGGGAAGGCAACGAAGAGGATTTGAAAGCAAGGCAGAATTGAAGGAAACAGATTTCAGGAGGTAGATTCGAATCGCCTTTAAAGCACAGGAAAAGCGGCTAAACCTGGACAATGATGCCCTTGGCCAAAAAGGGCGTATGCGTTTTTTCCTGAATATATTCAGGAAAAAACGCATACGCCCTTTTTGGCCAACCAAGCAACCTGGAAAGGCAAATCAGCGCTACAAAGAAGTCTCGCTTCCCATCGGTCAAAAGGGCCAGGCTGAATAAAGTGTCAAAACCAGAAATGCAGGACAGGCCATGGAGAAATGGGAGCCTTGCTACGCTGATGGGCGGGATGTAAATTGCCAACAGCCACTCTGGAGAAGTGTACGGTGTGTCCTGAAACATCTATAAAACTCAGCTTAGAGAGCATAGGGCACTTCCACTCATGGGCGTATAAATTGGGAAAACTAAAAATCAGCAAGACAGAGGCACCCCAAAGTTTAGGGCTGCTCTGTTGACAAGAACCTCCACTTCGTCACACCTTAAATATCCCAGCAAAGACAAGAATGGATAAAGAAGTTGTGGTCCTTATGTACAATGGAATATCACTCAGCCATGAAATCAACGTCATAAGGCTAGGAGCAGCATGATGAGTGGATTTGGGTACGACGATTCTAAGTGAAATAAGTCACACAGGAAAAGACACTTATCATAAGATATCACTTATAGAGGGAATGTAAAAACCGCTACCCTTGAACTGAATTACATAACAGGTCAGAGTCACACGTTTAGAAAACACACTAGGGCTGCTTAACGGGAAAGGTGAGGTGGGGTGATGCATAAAACAAGGGTTTCAAATTAGCTCAGATAGCGTTCCATAAACCCAATATGTAATAGACAAGACCTACTCCTTCCTCAGTGAACTGGACTCAACACCCCCTATTCACCGCCCAAGAATATATCTGACTAGTAAGAATCTTAAAACCTATGTATTTATATCTCTCTGTAAGTGAGTCAAGTGGGTGAAAAGCGGCATAAACACAGCAGTGAAAAGCAGCTACACCCCATTATACAAATCAATTACTTTTAAAAACCCGTGAAACAAAGACAGTGAAAGAGAGAGAAATTCTGACAAAATTCGTTCAGGGGCTGTGATGCAACCTGGATTGACCATATGTAGACCCACAGATGGATGAGACATAAGGGTGGACACTCTTGGGGCTGAGAGGTTTGGTGAGGTTGGGTGAGCAAACGCAGACCCTTTAAAGTAATACTGCGTGGTACCCATCCCATGGGTCCCAAATCTCCAGGTTCAAGGGCATCTTCATACATCGAAAACATGCATGAGAAACCCCGAAGATGGTACACCGTGTGATCGGGAATGGTTTCTAAAACGCACCTCATTTCTCGTCTCCTTGTGCTCCGGTTCGCCATTCCAGCCGCTATACTAGCAATCTCCCTGCTTGGAGAATCAGCACCTTTAACCTCCTGTTCCGAACAGGTTGCAATTTGTCCTGAGGATGAACGGGAAGAGGGGGAACCAATGAGAGACTAGCTCTAGGTGTTGGGACAGGCACAGGTCACTCTATTTTCCCATCAGGAAGAAGAATTAACCACAGGCTCAGCCTGCCGCCAGGAGCCAGAATAGGGCCTGAAGCAATCCTGAGCTTTTGCGGCCAGCTCCCAAGAAAGCGAGTTGAAAAATGGTGCTCAGGGGCACTGCAATTCACAAACCTGCAGACTTAGAAATGATAACTCTCGTCCACAAATATATTGAGGGAAGGCAACGAAGAGGATTTGAAAGCAAGGCAGAATTGCAGGAAACAGATTTCAGGAGGTAGATTCGAATCGCCTTTAAAGCACAGGAAAAGCGGCAAAACCTCGACAATGATGCCCTTGGCCAAAAAGGGCGTATGCGTTTTTTCCTGAATATATTCAGGAAAAAACGCATACGCCCTTTTTGGCCAACCAAGCAACCTGGAAAGGCAAATCAGCGCTACAAAGAAGTCTCGCTTCCCATCGGTCAAAAGGGCCAGGCTGAATAAAGTGTCAAAACCAGAAATGCAGGACAGGCCATGGAGAAATGGGAACATTGCTACGCTGATGGGCGGGATGTAAAATGCCAACAGCCACTCTGGAGAAGTGTACAGTGTGTCCTGAAACATCTAAAAAACTCAGCTTAGAGAGCATAGGGCACTTCCACTCATGGGCGGATAAATTGGGAAAACTAAAAATCAGCAAGACACAGGCACCCCAAAGTTGAGGGCTGCTCTGTTGCCAAGAACCTCCACTTTGTTACACCTTAAATATCACAGGAACGACAAGAATGGATAAAGAAGTTGTGGTCCTTATGTACAATGGAATATCACTCAGCCATGAAATCAACGTCATAAGGCTAAGAGCAGCATGATGAGTGCATTTGGGTACGACGATTCTAAGTGAAATAAGTCACACAAAAAAAGACACTTATCATAAGATATCACTTATAGAGGGAATGTAAAAACCGCTACCCTTGAACTGAATTACATAACAGGTCAGAGTCACACGTTTAGAAAACACACTATGGATGCTTAACGGGAAAGGTGAGGTGGGGTGATGCATAAAACAAGGGTTTCAAATTAGCTCAGATAGCGTTCCGTAAACCCAATATGTAATAGGCAAGACCTACTCCTTCCTCAGTGAACTGGACTCAACACGCCCTATTCACCGCCCAAGAATATATCTGACTAGTAAGAATCTTAAAACCTATGTATTTATATCTCTCTGTAAGTGAGTGAAGTGGGTGAAAAGCGGCATAAACACAGCAGTGAAAAGCAGTTAAACCTCATTATACAAATCAATTACTTTTAAAAACCCGTGAAACAAAGACAGTGAAAGAGAGAGAAATTCTGACAAAATTCGTTCAGGGGCTGTGATGCAACCTGGATTGACCATATGTAGACCCACAGATGGATGAGACATAAGGGTGGACACTCTTGGGGCTGAGAGGTTTGGTGAGGTTGGGTGAGCAAACGCAGACCCTTTAAAGTAATACTGCGTGGTACCCATCCCATGGGTCCCAAATCTCCAGGTTCAAGGGCATCTTCCTCCATCGAAAACCTGCATAAGAAACCCAGAAGATGGTACACCGTGTGATCGGGAAAGGTTTCTAAAACGCACCTCATTTCTCATCTCCTTGTGCTCCGGTTCGCCATTCCAGCCGCTATACTAGCAATCTCCCTGCTTGGAGAATCAGCACCTTTAACCTCCTGTTCCGTACAGGTTGCAATTTGTCCTGAGGATGAACGGGAAGAGGGGGAACCAATGAGAGACTAGCTCTAGGTGTTGGGACAGGCACAGGTCACTCTATTTTCCCATCCGGAAGAAGAATTAACCACAGGCTCAGCCTGCAGCCCGGAGAAAGAAAAGGGTCTGAAGCAATCCTGCGCTTTTGCGGCCAGCTCCCAAGAAAGTGAGTTGAAAAATGGAGCTCAGGGGCACTGCAATTCACAAACCTGCAGAGTTATAAATGATAACTCTCGTCCACATATATATTGAGGGAAGGCAACGAAGAGGATTTGAAAGCAAGGCAGAATTGAAGGAAACAGATTTCAGGAGGTAGATTCGAATCGCCTTTAAAGCACAGGAAAAGCGGCTAAACCTGGACAATGATGCCCTTGGCCAAAAAGGGCGTATGCGTTTTTTCCTGAATATATTCAGGAAAAAACGCATACGCCCTTTTTGGCCAACCAAGCAACCTGGAAAGGCAAATCAGCGCTACAAAGAAGTCTCGCTTCCCATCGGTCAAAAGGGCCAGGCTGAATAAAGTGTCAAAACCAGAAATGCAGGACAGGCCATGGAGAAATGGGAGCCTTGCTACGCTGATGGGCGGGATGTAAATTGCCAACAGCCACTCTGGAGAAGTGTACGGTGTGTCCTGAAACATCTATAAAACTCAGCTTAGAGAGCATAGGGCACTTCCACTCATGGGCGTATAAATTGGGAAAACTAAAAATCAGCAAGACAGAGGCACCCCAAAGTTTAGGGCTGCTCTGTTGACAAGAACCTCCACTTCGTCACACCTTAAATATCCCAGCAAAGACAAGAATGGATAAAGAAGTTGTGGTCCTTATGTACAATGGAATATCACTCAGCCATGAAATCAACGTCATAAGGCTAGGAGCAGCATGATGAGTGGATTTGGGTACGACGATTCTAAGTGAAATAAGTCACACAGGAAAAGACACTTATCATAAGATATCACTTATAGAGGGAATGTAAAAACCGCTACCCTTGAACTGAATTACATAACAGGTCAGAGTCACACGTTTAGAAAACACACTAGGGCTGCTTAACGGGAAAGGTGAGGTGGGGTGATGCATAAAACAAGGGTTTCAAATTAGCTCAGATAGCGTTCCATAAACCCAATATGTAATAGACAAGACCTACTCCTTCCTCAGTGAACTGGACTCAACACCCCCTATTCACCGCCCAAGAATATATCTGACTAGTAAGAATCTTAAAACCTATGTATTTATATCTCTCTGTAAGTGAGTCAAGTGGGTGAAAAGCGGCATAAACACAGCAGTGAAAAGCAGTTAAACCTCATTATACAAATCAATTACTTTTAAAAACCCGTGAAACAAAGACAGTGAAAGAGAGAGAAATTCTGACAAAATTCGTTCAGGGGCTGTGATGCAACCTGGATTGACCATATGTAGACCCACAGATGGATGAGACATAAGGGTGGACACTCTTGGGGCTGAGAGGTTTGGTGAGGTTGGGTGAGCAAACGCAGACCCTTTAAAGTAATACTGCGTGGTACCCATCCCATGGGTCCCAAATCTCCAGGTTCAAGGGCATCTTCCTCCATCGAAAACCTGCATAAGAAACCCAGAAGATGGTACACCGTGTGATCGGGAAAGGTTTCTAAAACGCACCTCATTTCTCATCTCCTTGTGCTCCGGTTCGCCATTCCAGCCGCTATACTAGCAATCTCCCTGCTTGGAGAATCAGCACCTTTAACCTCCTGTTCCGTACAGGTTGCAATTTGTCCTGAGGATGAACGGGAAGAGGGGGAACCAATGAGAGACTAGCTCTAGGTGTTGGGACAGGCACAGGTCACTCTATTTTCCCATCCGGAAGAAGAATTAACCACAGGCTCAGCCTGCAGCCCGGAGAAAGAAAAGGGTCTGAAGCAATCCTGCGCTTTTGCGGCCAGCTCCCAAGAAAGTGAGTTGAAAAATGGAGCTCAGGGGCACTGCAATTCACAAACCTGCAGAGTTATAAATGATAACTCTCGTCCACATATATATTGAGGGAAGGCAACGAAGAGGATTTGAAAGCAAGGCAGAATTGAAGGAAACAGATTTCAGGAGGTAGATTCGAATCGCCTTTAAAGCACAGGAAAAGCGGCTAAACCTGGACAATGATGCCCTTGGCCAAAAAGGGCGTATGCGTTTTTTCCTGAATATATTCAGGAAAAAACGCATACGCCCTTTTTGGCCAACCAAGCAACCTGGAAAGGCAAATCAGCGCTACAAAGAAGTCTCGCTTCCCATCGGTCAAAAGGGCCAGGCTGAATAAAGTGTCAAAACCAGAAATGCAGGACAGGCCATGGAGAAATGGGAGCCTTGCTACGCTGATGGGCGGGATGTAAATTGCCAACAGCCACTCTGGAGAAGTGTACGGTGTGTCCTGAAACATCTATAAAACTCAGCTTAGAGAGCATAGGGCACTTCCACTCATGGGCGTATAAATTGGGAAAACTAAAAATCAGCAAGACAGAGGCACCCCAAAGTTTAGGGCTGCTCTGTTGACAAGAACCTCCACTTCGTCACACCTTAAATATCCCAGCAAAGACAAGAATGGATAAAGAAGTTGTGGTCCTTATGTACAATGGAATATCACTCAGCCATGAAATCAACGTCATAAGGCTAGGAGCAGCATGATGAGTGGATTTGGGTACGACGATTCTAAGTGAAATAAGTCACACAGGAAAAGACACTTATCATAAGATATCACTTATAGAGGGAATGTAAAAACCGCTACCCTTGAACTGAATTACATAACAGGTCAGAGTCACACGTTTAGAAAACACACTAGGGCTGCTTAACGGGAAAGGTGAGGTGGGGTGATGCATAAAACAAGGGTTTCAAATTAGCTCAGATAGCGTTCCATAAACCCAATATGTAATAGACAAGACCTACTCCTTCCTCAGTGAACTGGACTCAACACCCCCTATTCACCGCCCAAGAATATATCTGACTAGTAAGAATCTTAAAACCTATGTATTTATATCTCTCTGTAAGTGAGTCAAGTGGGTGAAAAGCGGCATAAACACAGCAGTGAAAAGCAGCTACACCCCATTATACAAATCAATTACTTTTAAAAACCCGTGAAACAAAGACAGTGAAAGAGAGAGAAATTCTGACAAAATTCGTTCAGGGGCTGTGATGCAACCTGGATTGACCATATGTAGACCCACAGATGGATGAGACATAAGGGTGGACACTCTTGGGGCTGAGAGGTTTGGTGAGGTTGGGTGAGCAAACGCAGACCCTTTAAAGTAATACTGCGTGGTACCCATCCCATGGGTCCCAAATCTCCAGGTTCAAGGGCATCTTCATACATCGAAAACATGCATGAGAAACCCCGAAGATGGTACACCGTGTGATCGGGAATGGTTTCTAAAACGCACCTCATTTCTCGACTCCTTGTGCTCCGGTTCGCCATTCCAGCCGCTATACTAGCAATCTCCCTGCTTGGAGAATCAGCACCTTTAACCTCCTGTTCCGAACAGGTTGCAATTTGTCCTGAGGATGAACGGGAAGAGGGGGAACCAATGAGAGACTAGCTCTAGGTGTTGGGACAGGCACAGGTCACTCTATTTTCCCATCCGGAAGAAGAATTAACCACAGGCTCAGCCTGCCGCCCAGAGCCAGAATAGGGCCTGAAGCAATCCTGAGCTTTTGCGGCCAGCTCCCAAGAAAGCGAGTTGAAAAATGGTGCTCAGGGGCACTGCAATTCACAAACCTGCAGACTTAGAAATGATAACTCTCGTCCACAAATATATTGAGGGAAGGCAACGAAGAGGATTTGAAAGCAAGGCAGAATTGCAGGAAACAGATTTCAGGAGGTAGATTCGAATCGCCTTTAAAGCACAGGAAAAGCGGCAAAACCTCGACAATGATGCCCTTGGCCAAAAAGGGCGTATGCGTTTTTTCCTGAATATATTCAGGAAAAAACGCATACGCCCTTTTTGGCCAACCAAGCAACCTGGAAAGGCAAATCAGCGCTACAAAGAAGTCTCGCTTCCCATCGGTCAAAAGGGCCAGGCTGAATAAAGTGTCAAAACCAGAAATGCAGGACAGGCCATGGAGAAATGGGAACATTGCTACGCTGATGGGCGGGATGTAAAATGCCAACAGCCACTCTGGAGAAGTGTACAGTGTGTCCTGAAACATCTAAAAAACTCAGCTTAGAGAGCATAGGGCACTTCCACTCATGGGCGGATAAATTGGGAAAACTAAAAATCAGCAAGACACAGGCACCCCAAAGTTGAGGGCTGCTCTGTTGCCAAGAACCTCCACTTTGTTACACCTTAAATATCACAGGAACGACAAGAATGGATAAAGAAGTTGTGGTCCTTATGTACAATGGAATATCACTCAGCCATGAAATCAACGTCATAAGGCTAAGAGCAGCATGATGAGTGCATTTGGGTACGACGATTCTAAGTGAAATAAGTCACACAAAAAAAGACACTTATCATAAGATATCACTTATAGAGGGAATGTAAAAACCGCTACCCTTGAACTGAATTACATAACAGGTCAGAGTCACACGTTTAGAAAACACACTATGGATGCTTAACGGGAAAGGTGAGGTGGGGTGATGCATAAAACAAGGGTTTCAAATTAGCTCAGATAGCGTTCCGTAAACCCAATATGTAATAGACAAGACCTACTCCTTCCTCAGTGAACTGGACTCAACACGCCC